>NW_007750648.1:0-9888 GCF_000696425.1 Galeopterus variegatus | reverse complement strand
ATGCTCATTTTCGACTATTCTGGAATTCAGACAATCCTGAAAAGACTAGATGGATTTTTTTTTCTCCTTTTCTTGGTGCCCTCTCACCATGCTTTATATTTTTCCCTGACAGAGGAGTCTTAAACCCCCTCTATATTTGCCCCCTCTACCCAGACATCCCAGATGACCTGAACTTTTCATTCAGTGAATCTGTGTTACAACCAAATTCTTGATCATGGCTGCCCTTTTTCTTCCTATTCTAGCTGACGTGGTGTCTAGTCTTCCTTCTCTCTCTCCATCTAGACCTCTAACTGCAACCCCTTTCCTTTCTTAGTGTTTTTCCTCCTTGTTATTTTTAGGGTCTCAGTCTGCAGAATCAGCATATGGTGGTAGAACTTTCATGTGCGTTGGCATCAGACAGACCTGGGGTCAGATTCCAACTCAGCCACTTTATGGTCTTGGGCAAGTTACTTAATCTCTCTGAGCTTCAGTTCCCTCATCTGTACAACTGATATTCAATAGCTACTTTGCAGGGTTTGGGGAGAAATAAATGTATACAAAGTACCTAATGTTTCGTTGATGCTAAGTAAATGATACCTATTACTGTTGTTACTTTAATTATGATTACTTCAGTCTGCTGGAGATCCCTTTCCCTGGACTTCCCCTCACCATGTTCCTGACTATGACCCTCTCCCTTGTCTGTTATAGGCATAAGAGCATTGATTCATAACCCAAATTGCTATTTCTCCTGGCCAAGGCCATTTGGTTACTACCCAGGCAAGAAGAGAAGCTCCCCTCCCATCTGCTTGACCCAACGAGTCACATTATCTGCTGACAGGCAATCACAACTAAATGAGACTGTGAGACTTTCATGTAGTCCCGCTACTACCTCCCCTGACCAAAGTAAAAATATAGAGACTTTTGGCAAAACTGAGAGTGAAGACTAGGTGCTTAGTCAGTTACTCCAAGGCCTAGGTCCCATTCCAGATACCCCCAGAGCAACAGACTTCCTTCTGTCGCATTTTAACTATAGCCACTGACTCCAGACCGTCCATGCTTGGGGACAATGTGAGGAAATCCCTGGTTGGCCCAGGATTTGCTAACCGGGGGAACCCTTATCCTTACTAACCTGCTTCCCTGGTCTGGTTCTCCAAAGAACTCAGTGCCTCATGGCAAGATGAGCACAGCTGCAGCCTGCAGTGAGCAGCCCCGTCAGACAAGTGGTCACCTCCCTCGCCAGAAGAGATGGCAAAGACAGGTCCTTGGGGCTCTGGGCCAGAGGAATTTAGAAAGCCTTCTCTCTGTTGGGTCAGTGTTTCTCTGAGCCCAGAGAGCCTCATCCCTTCCCTGCCCCGCCCACCTACCTCTGACCTCTCTGAGGAGTCACAGTTCCTCAGTAACCCGGGCCACTGACTCAGCATCCTTTCCACCCCACCCTGCCCCCTGATCTACCTCCTACCCATAGCCTCCTCCATCCCAATCCATTTCTTTACTGCTCTTACCTCTACAAGGAAAAATCTGGCATCATCCTTCCCATTCTGGCCTACTGCTCTGAAAGTCACAGATGGAGAGAGACTTCTTCACTGAGCAACTAACTTGACACCAGCCCTATTTGTGGGGAGGAGTGGAGAGACCACCAGTTTTCAGGACTTTCCTGCTTCCCTGTGATTGGGCTCTTGTCATTAGGACTCAATTAGCAAAGCTGCTAGCAGTAGGGTTGTTAAGCATCTCAGGAAGACAGTAATAGATACTCCTTGTCTTTTCTAGAAAACTTGCTCTGCTCACTGGCCTGAAAGAGGCAGCTCTAATCTCCTATGCAACCCTAACTGCATGTGTCATGACTAAGTGAATCAAGGGTTAACAGCTGACCAAAGAGGAGCCAATCCATTGGCTGGACAATGGCTTATGACTCATGTGGCCCAGCTCAAACAGATGACCTGGGCCAATGAGACTTCCTCTCACCAACTGTGCATCAAGAGACACACAAGCCAGATGCTCTCGGTGCTGTCTGGGAGGCCACTAGAGCCATAAGCAAGATGGGTAAGCCGAGAAATTTGGTCAAGACAGAGAAAGAGGGAGCAGAAGTATAGACAGAAGCAGAGACGGGAAGGCCATGTGGACACTAAGAGACAGGGTCACCCAGGTCATGGCTTCTGACTCCCAGCCTCGCCCTCTGAGCCTGACTCAACTTTTCATTTTTGTCCTGTGAGATTCTTCTATAAACTTGCAGTCAGTCCCCTTCTGACCGAACCTAGCTTGAACCAGGTTTTGTTTCTTTGAAACCAAAAGAATTTTGACTAAAGCATCATTTCCCCCAAATAGATTCCTGTATCTAAAAACTTTTCCGGACAGGCTACACTGTAGTTTGAGTGTCCTCATAGTTTATCTGTAACGATAAATATAGCTGTCACTTTCAGAATACTTCCTTTGTGTGAGGCAGCGTGCTAAGAACTTCTCACACGTTATCTCATTTCATCTCACAGCAGCCCTGGGATGTACTATTATTATCCCTAAGGTACATGTAAGAAAACTGAGACTTAGAGAAGTTATGTAAAATTGCCCAAGGTCATGCACTTTCCAAGTGGCAGACCCAGGATCTAACTTTAGTCAGTGTGATTCCAAGTCTGTGCTCCTAACCACCCCCAGTATGTTGCCTTCTGTGTAATCTGACTGGCAAAATGAAGCCATGTAGCTCCTACGTGCAGTCATGTGGTTATAGGCCCCCAGAGGCTCTCCTGGGAATGGCAACATCACAACGCTATAAACCAACAGGGAGGCCCAAGGTGGGACTGAGAATTATGGAAGGGACTCCAGACACTGCTTACAACACTTGGTGGGTCCCGAAGGAGATTAGACATGTACAACCCCCCACCTCAACCCCTGATCACTGCAGGCTTCTGAAAGGAAATGTGGAAATGAAAGTATGTTAGGAGAGGCAGCCATGATGGCAAACTTACCCACAGCATTGATGTCCTTTTGAGGAACAATTCCCAAATATATTAAGTAATAGACCAACTTAATTTTTTTAACCTTCCCTAATTTATCCCTTGGTAATCCTAAACATCTTTTTTAAATGAACATTTTCTAAAATAATTTCCTAGAGATGATTTTCATTGTTAGGGTTCTGTTTCATTTATATACAACCCTCGAAATGTGTTCATTTATACAGGAAAAGGTAAAAATATATGCAAGCTGATGCTTTAATGAAGTACATAGATGGCAGTATAATATTTGCTAAGCTGCTCAAGCCTCAATTCTGATCAACCACTATTAGTTATTACTCCAGAGTATCATCTAGGATCATAGAAAGGGCATTAAATATATTTTATTCAAAAATATATTTGCCTTTTCAGGACAGTTAGATGACTGATATGGGGGGTGAGTGCTCAGTATAACACTGCTATGGAAAGGAAGGCAATGATAAAGGCAGATGGCAGTTAAATGTGCTCTAGAAGTTGTATTTGTCTGGTTTTTGTTTTGTTTTGTTTTGTGAACTAGAGCTGTAATTACAAGGCTACTAAAGATTTGAAGTACATAGTTAAGGTTTCATCAGCACTTTTATTGTAATTCTTAGTGAGATTAGTCATTTTTGTTGTCCCTTTTCTATGCCAAAAAATGGAAAACAGCTGTTTGTGCACTAAAAACTACTTTTTAAAGGGTAGTTCTCTCTCTTTATCAAGCATATCTTTTGCCATTGGGGAAACATATTCTAGCGTTTTTGCCCTGTCAAAATGAAGTGAATAGGAGTGATCGCTTTAGGCGTTACTTCTAAATAATGACAGGAAGAGCTAACGTGGACATGCTGCACAGGGATGGTACCAAATGTCTGGCTGGGGTCACAGCTAATACTATTCCCATCTCCGCCTGCAGGGATGTATTCTGGATGGCACTCATCAGACCCTTGAGCTTTAGAGTACTGCAGAAGTACTTAGGGGCAGCTCTGTGGCAGCCCCATTGGAAATGAAGAGAGGTCTAACAGCTGGTAACCTATGTGATGACAAACCCATCACCTAAGAACAGAGCCAGCTTCTTTTGTAAGGCTGTGCCTTAGCCAATCAAATTTAAATCCAAGAGTTGTGACTAGCCTAGACTTATTCATCTTCCAAAGTATAAACCTCAGGAATTTGTTTCCACTACTACATTAAATATTTACAGTCTAACAACCAAAATTTTGAAGCTTAATTAAGTTTTAAACAAAGCCTATGTTTATCATTTGTTCTTAGTTCCAACTTGTCAAATTTCTCCAAGAGGAGTAATATTTATCTCTCTTCTGCAGATGTTTTGAAGACATCATCATTTTTATTCCAGAGGCACTCAGTCGTTTTGTTCCCCAATTCAATCAACGATCTAATAGTAAATCTACTGTGCCGCTTTGCAGATGGGATTTTTTTTAAATCCATTAAAATGGTCCTGACTCTTAATAAGGTTATACTCTAATTATTGAGATAAGACCGAAAGTCATAGAGTAATTAAATCATCAACACAAATCAACATGCTAAAAGATGTTTGTGGCCCAGATGGAGAAGTACAGTCCAAACCCACCTTCAAGAAAAGTCATTGCCCAGCTGCAAGGACTGTGGCGAGCTAACAACCTCCAGCTGTTAGCCTCTTCAGCTTCCAAGCCAAGGTCACAATCTTCTCAAAAGGCTCCCAGACCATAACTGAGCAAAGCCGTAGTACAGGGCCTGCCCATTTCCATCCAATGAGTATTCCTCTAACAGGCTACCTTTGCTCCAGAACTCTCCGCTGGGCTGGCAGAGGCTTTGTCAGTTCTGCATGCAGTCTGATGGCTCCTTGTGCCTAGTCCTGCTTCTCCTTCTTTTCGTTTCTGTGTGGTCACTCTTCAGGAAACCTTCTGTGATCCTGATCATGACTCTTCTGCTTTCTGAAGATCCTAACCTACAACAATGTCAAAATGTTAGCAGAAGTCAAGAAGAGGTTGGGACAAGGACTCTGTGTTAGAGGAGGTGCGGGGGTGTTGGGAGAGGTATTAAAGTTCTCTAGGGAATTGTGATGATTAATGAACTTTGGATTCCACTGTCTTAGACGATAATTACATGCAGAAAGCCAGGGAAGATCAGGAACCAGTGAAGAAAAACCAAAAGACCACGTCAGTGTAGGCCAGGCAAGAAGTGCACTCCAGGAAGGACAGATGTGGTCCTCCCTCATTCCTCTACTCAGAAAGAAATCTCTGTAGTGATTCAATGGGGGAGTTCCCATCTTGCACTCAGAAAGGCTCAGTTAGAGTTCTACCTCTCTCTTTGATTACATGTGCGATACTGGATTTCTTTTGTTCACTGGGGATAACACTGATTCTCTGAGCAGTTATGCAGAATCAAGTGAGACGGTGCACATGAAAGCATCCATTGGCTAAATGACCCTAGGAGAACATCAGGTATTATTACCAAGCCATAGCTGAAAGGCTAGGAGGAGGCATGTGTGATGGTGACCATGGAGCACTCCCGCCACCTCCTCCAGACACTGAAGCTGTGTGGAGCTCATCCACTCTGGGGGTTTCAACTCCACCCACTTCCCGCATCACCTCCCCACGTCTGAATACTTACGCTGTAAATGTATTTAGCAGATCTCTACCTCTTCAGATGGATATATATAGTTATTCTTTTTATTTTCTTCCTGATATATTTCTAATTTAATTTGGTGATTCTGGTATATGCACTCAATAAATATTTGTTGAACTGAATTGAATTGATCCCTTAATTATTTATTGTACTGTTACCTAAATGCTTTGTGATAGCTTTCACAAACTGCTTTTTTTATACTGTAACAGCCTGTTCTTTATATTAGAGTGCATGTCACCGGCTGTGAAAGAACATATTAGCTGCCATGTTCAACAGGAGATAATGACTTAGGACAGCATGAAAATAAGAACTCATGGACTTCAGCTTGTCTTCGGTGACTTTTATTCAGCAAATGTTACTTAAGTCCCTAAGGTAGCTGTTACAACACATGATCTTAAAAATAACTGTCTTCTAGACATGGAGTGTGGGGGATAGTTACTGCCTTTTATTTTGTTTTTGTTTTGTTTTGCTTTTTCCCGTTCAGTATCTCTTTCCCCAATTTCTTCTGATAATAACACTCCCACTCGGTGGGGGAGACCACCCTCCCTATGTCCACTTAGCTCTGATGGAGCTGCCAATCTCAGTAATTATGGCCACAACCTCTGGGTGGCCCCATGAGCCAGATGGGCTACGTCATCATATTCATCCCCTGGCCAAGGTAACTGACCCAGGAATGTAGACATCACCCAAGCTAGCTAACTGAAGTAATTTCCAGATGAATCCTCAAAGAGTAAAGTTCTCTTCGTCCTCTGGAGGGCCAAGGGTGGGCTGGTGTAAACCTAACGCTGTCTGAGGTCTGCCCCTCCTTTTCCTCATCCCATGGAGGTCTGTGTGTGTGCGGCGGGAGCAAATGAGCTCAAATACCAAAAGGAGAAGAGATGCAACGAGGGAGGAAGGGGGGCGGCATGGAGAAGGGGAAAGAGAAGGAAGTAGGATTAAAGAGAGGGAGAGAGATGGGTACAGAGAAGAAAGAAGAGAAAGGGAGTAATAGAGAAGAGTAGACAGGGAGAAGAGGACAGAGGAGAGAGGCAGCTCAGAAGAGAAAAGGAGGAGAGGGCAGGGGAGGGAAGAAAGGCTGAGGTTACAGAGGACAACTGCATAGACTACAGAACTGACCGAGTGAAATGTTTCAGTACTATGTCAACTCACCCCCAAAGAAAATTGAGAAAGTACAACATTTTATAATTGAGAAAATAACATACTTTTCTCGGCTGAAGGGTGCAAAAAGTCCCAGAATCATTTTAGGATCATTAACTTGAAAAATTTTGGAGCGTTATGCAAATAAGGTGACTTTAACTATTTTCTCATCATATGTAATTAGAACACTAAGATTCCTCAGTCAGAAACTACATCTCTGTATTCCCCTAAGTGCCTTGGACATAGTAGGTGTCCAATAAATATCTGTCAAATTAACGTGGGATGTATGGACAGAATAAACACATTGAAATTTGGGGGTTCTCAAACATCATCTCCAAGGCTGTAGCGAAGGCCCCCCCAACAAAGTGAGAAGAAACATTTGTCTTTGGCTTTCTTAGCCTCCTCTTTCTGGGCACTTTGATTTCTTTTTGGCACCTCACCCCCCAGCATTTTTCCCACTTCCCACATAATAAAACCTGCTTTCAAAGCAGAATCCAACACTCCTGCTAGAGTTGTAAAGGGCCAGTAGAACTTAATGGTCTGTTCTTCACAGGGCCCTTCTAAGGGCATTTTCAGAGGAAATTAAGGAAGCAAAGCTTTAGTCACAAGAAGAAATGTTTAACTCTGAAATTGTGGGCCTAAGTGAGCCAGTGCTGAAAGCATTTGGCATGATGGTACAGGAGGGTAGGGGCCTCTCGGGACCCCCATTGTCACACAGTGGCTACTTACACACTGGTCCTGGGTACCAGTGGCACTGAGTCAGGGTCTGGGTTCAGAATTCCTGGAATCCTGACCACTGGGCCCCCAAGGGAAACCAATCTGTTAAAGTCTGATTTCATTTTTTTATATTTTGCAAGAAAGAAAATAGGGAGTTATTTTGGCCACATTGTGCCCACTGAATGTTTTTCAATGTTTTTAATGGTCACCCTGAAAAAAACAAATTTATTACTGTTCCACAACTCCAGAGAGTTCCTCAGAACCTATAAACAAAATATTTCTTGCTAATAAACTAACATGTACACAGACACACAGAAAAGGATGGTGACTAAAAATGCTCATTGGTGATCAACGTTCACCTTACTACAGAATTCTTACAACGTCTAAGTAAGTAAGTACTTACAACATTAGCCTTACTACAGAATTCTTTTGGTCTGCTTCTGCCTTGATTTACTGGTGAGGAAAAGCATGCCTTTAAGGATTCCAGGTATCTTCTGCTTCAAGGCCAGCGATGGCATAAGTGTTCTTTGTACTTGCCAGCTCTGACGAATTGTTAGTGGCCGACTAGAGCACCGCATTGACGGAGATGCTGAAGCCATGTCCAAGACAGTGAGAAAAAGCATCACGATTGATTACTCTTTGGGTTCAGGAGGGGAAAATAATCACATGCCATCGATTGTTTTTGCCACTTGGCATTCATTCCCCCCCTCCTGATAACTGAACCCAGATTTTCCTCTGGAGAAGCAACCCCCTCCTCCAAGCCAGCCCATGTTCTTTGGGCTCAGAGTAGAGCATAAGACCAGGTCTAATCTAATCAGTATTCCCCATTCTCTTGACCATAATGATAAGTTTATGGATGGTCAAATGACCCAATCAGAGCCAGTGAGATTTAGGAGGGGATGCCACACAAAGACCCTCAACTTTTTTTCTGCAGGGTTTCAGCTTGGGAGCATTTTATAGTTCCTAGTAACTATCTTGCAACTATGTGAGAAAGGCCTGCCTGAGAAAGGAATCAACCTAGAGGAAGAGGAAACAAAATTGATGAGAAGAACTCTCCAAAGCCACTTTGATGAGCCTTATGTAAACCCAACCCTAAAGTCTTATTTTTGCTTTGCTTAAGCTGGTTTGGATTATTCTATTATTTGCAACCAGAAGAATTCCAACTGATATAGCTATTAATGCTACTTTCTCCCCGGCTGTTGCCTTTAACTAATAATTTCTAAAATTAGTTTACCATAAAGAAGACGTCAAACAAAAATTGAGAGTGAAGATTTGTTGATAGAATCTTCGGGGTCTTTTCCACAATTCTGGAGTCCCAAATGCCAGAGAACTTCTAGGCACTCCATACTCGAAAAATAGGGGCTTCAAGATCTGGGCCCCACCTCCAATCCACCCTACTGGACATTCCCACTCCATCCTAAGAAATAAGAGGGAATCCCTGGAATATGAAGGTCATCTTCTGTCAAAGAACCTCAGTACAATTAGTGAATACTTCCTGAACACCTGCCACTCACCAGGCCCTGGTCAAGGAACTGATTCTACAGAGATGAATATGAAACGTGCTCTCTGACATCAGCGAGTCCATGAGGTAGCACAAGACACTAACCCAACATCAGCCACTTGATCTGCATTCCAATTATGCCTGCTTCAGCCTTGATGAACAGTGTGTCCATATGATAAATTATGTGTCTACGTGTGTGGATGGAAAGGGTGCACTAGGGATATATATATATATATAATTTTTTTTTTTTTTTTACTCTTAATAACTCATTTGGGCACATGCAGTAGATGGTAAGGAAAAAGAAATATCTTCTCTGCCGTTGCATCACCAGAAATTTGCCTTGCAAAAAGGAGGGTTTCCTTGGTGGTTTAGGTTGTCTTCAGTCTCACCAGTGATTATTCTCAAAGATGCCAATATCGGAACCTCCCAACACTCTTCCCCTGAAAAAACTATGAAGACCATAGTTTCTTTATGGCATGACCATTTACAGATACCAACAAAACTGAGAGAATAACAGCTCTCTTCTCACATTTCTCTAAAAGCACTGCTATCGTATTAGTTCATTTGTTTTTTATAACAAGATACCTGGAACTAGGTGATTTACAAAGAAAACAAAATTTCTTGCTTACAGTTTCAGAGGCTGGGAAGTCCAAAGTATAGGGAACACATCTGGTGAGGGTCTTGGTGTTGGCAACAGTGACCCACAGGTCTCACATGTCAGAAAATGGTGGAGCAGAGAGAGAAAAGAGGACCCTTCATTCATGTTCTTTTTTTTTTTTTTTTTTTTGTCTTTTGTCTTTTTCCGTGTCCGGCAACGGATCGCAACCCTCAGTGTTGCCCCCGTACCGGACCGGGGACCGGCAACGGGATCGCAACCCTTGGTGTTGCTCCCGCGCCACACTCAGCCAGTGAGCGGGAACCGGTCCGTATGTGGGATCCGAACCCTCGGGCGGGAGCGCTGCCGCGCTTCCCAAG
>NW_007750647.1:9341-10138 GCF_000696425.1 Galeopterus variegatus | reverse complement strand
TCCATCTGATCCTGGGCTTTTCTCTGTTGAGAGCTTTCTGATAACAGCTTCAATCTCCTTTATTGTTATTGGTGTATTCAGATTTCCTACATCTTCATGGCTCAGTTTTGGGAGCTCGTGTGTGTCCGGAAATTCATCCATTTCCTCTAGATTTGCAAACTTGTTGGCATATAGTTGTTTATAGTAGGCTCAAATGATTCCTTGTATTTCAGATGAGTCAGTTGTAATATCACCTTTTTCATTTCTAATNGTCTGGCAGAGACCTAAGAGTACAAATATTCCCAAGTTAACACAAAATTCTAAAAACTACAGGGGCTGACATTTACATGGAACAAAATATCTAGAAGACAAAAAATTTCTAAATGTGCAAAAATAACAATTATAACATAAGTGGAAAGATGTATTAAAATGAAGTTCTTAAAGAGAAATGGTTGGGAATTTAGGGACAATCAGTATATCCAGATTTTATCTGCTTGCTCTGCTTAAAAGAGAGAATTATTTTCCTGAGTTATCTTTACCAGAAGATCTCAAGTGATGAAAGGAGTCCACTCAGGTGAATTTGCCTTTTAAAAAAAATAAACATGAGTCCATGAGTCAATGCCCTTAGGTTCAGCTGCCCAAAGATAGTTATCAATACCTGACACAGTCCCTTCCAATGGGGATGAAGGGAATTATTTATTTGATGTTATTTTCAAAAATAAAGTCTCCAGGTTGTAAGTCATGATGCTTTTGATCGTTGTCTCTTGAGAATGCACTGTGAAAGGACTTCCTGGCTAACATAATAGTTCTTTTAATAA
>NW_007750647.1:3539-4284 GCF_000696425.1 Galeopterus variegatus | reverse complement strand
GCAGTGCTTAGTATGTGGGGCCTGCAGCCACCACAATCGCCTCAGCAGCCCACTCTCCGGGTGCACCACTGCGCCAAGTCCAGAAAGTTCTTCAGCAATTAATATACACAGTGTGACCCAGTACTGGCCAGGTATCCAGGACTGGGGGCATCCATCTGCACCCACCCGAGCCCCTGATGTCTCTCAGGATGGGTTGGTGCCTGGAAAACCCCCGGGCAAGAAGGGCACACCATAGCTCTGACTGATATCCAGATGCCGACTGGGAGGCGGGTGCCTGACTCTGTGCTTGAGGGCCTCAGTTTCCCCACCGGTACAAGCGGGGTTGACCGAGAACCGCCTGTATGGCTTATTTTGAATAAAGACCTGACCAAATTGGCAGTGAAAAGAAGAAAGGAGAAAAAAAAGTTTCGGGGATAGAATGATCAGAGGGGACTGGGTTTTTGGCCCAACACAGAGTTTCCTTCCCCTCCCCCCTGCAGTTTAGAAGTACAGCTCGAGGGAGGGGGCGTGGAGGGGAGCCCTTCAACGTAGAGAAGCCTCAGGCCATGTCAAGAACCAGAGCTTTCTGCATGTGAATGAAGCCAGAGAAGGAGATGCTTTTGAATGGCGAAGTTCTCCTTTACATTCGGAACTTTCTTAACTGGCACAGGAGGCCTAGCATTTGCCCCATGTTGGCTTTCTGGACAGCACTTCCTCACTAGGCTTCTTTATTTCTGGCTTTTGATTTAAAGTGACAGATGTGTGA
>NW_007750647.1:0-2341 GCF_000696425.1 Galeopterus variegatus | reverse complement strand
TTTCTCATAAGGAGAAAACAGTTTCCTACGGTAAAAGCTTATACACACACGTGTACAGTGTTCGCCCTGTCAATATGAGTTTGTCCGTCCCTGAGGTCAGGCACAGTGTGATTGCTGCCTTGAAAAGTGAGTGGGAGGTTTTGAGAAGTCAGAGAAAAGGGGGAAAAAGGGAAGAAAGAAAGACAGAAAGACAGAGAAAACATAAGTAAGCAGAGAGAGAGAGAGAGAGAGAGAGAGAGAGAGAGAGAGAGAGTAAAGAAAGAAAGAGAAGTAAAGAAAAGTGAGCGGGAGGGCCAGCCCGTGGCTCACTCGGGACTGTGTGGGCTGAAAACACCAAGTCAGGGCTTAAGATCCCCTTGCCGGTCATCTTTAAAAAAATAAATAACTAAATAAATAACAATAAAGAAAATAAAAATAAAGTGAGCAGGCTATGATTTTAAAGGCTAACATTCTCCCTGCCTTTCATTTGTCAAGACAGATACTATGGTCATTTACAAATTATGTTGACTTCCCCTTTGGACTGAAGATTGTAGAAAAATACAAACTTTAGTATACACAGTTTTGTAACAAATGCTTGCTAATAACATTCTAAGTAAAGCAGCTTCTAAGGGGCTATTAAGAAGCTCCTAGGGCGCCATGGAAATGTAAAGCGGCTTCTAAGGGGATATTAAGCAGCTTCTAATGAAACCTTACCAAAGGCAGGCAGGCCCAAGTACACTAAACATAAAAAGAAGGGGAAAGCCCCCACCAGTTTCCAAGAACTGGCTAGTTCCTTATCTCCCCAAGGAAGATATACGATTGAGAGAAGCACTGTTTCTTATAGGTGGTACCAGCCTGCTAAAGCCGACCTGTAAATCTAAAGGTGCCACAGATCTATCAGGGTGCCAGCATGCTAAAGTCTGCCCATAAATCCAAGGGCGCCACAGATAACCAACAATTCATCCTGTCATAAAGACTTGTTCAGGAAAATCTGTATAAAAGGTGCTTGCATTGTAAGCTCATTGCCACTTTTGTCCTGAAGACAAAGTGACCCCAGCACGTTGGAATTATGAAACTTCATGTTTATTGCAACGGTCTCTATCTCATGCTCTTTGTAAGGTGAGCCATCCTGACGTGTGGGATTTGTGCATGGTCCACGGGTCTTACATTTTTGGGGGCTCGTCTAGGATCCTGCTCACTCTCTCCAGGACCAGAGACTAGAGAATGGAGGATTGCTTGAGCAAGGTACTGTGGTTGTCTCTGTCTTTCTGCCGTGTCTGTCTTAGAGTCTTCTTTGTTGTCTACTATAATCTGGTTTTTGGAGGCTTCAGGACAGAGTCATCGGTCTGGTTTCGGTGGCTCAGGGACGAGATCATCGCTCTGATTTCAGAATTTCTGAGGCTCCGAGGCAGAGCCATCTGTAGTGGCCAAGTGTCGAGTAGAAGTACCAGCACGTTGCAGCCACAGGAATTCTGGAGGACACTCCAGATTTCTCTTTAAGAGTCGAACAAGCTCGGCTCCACAGGATATCTCTAAAAAAACAGACCCCTCCCGAGTTCTCTGATAATCTGGTTGTGGTGCCCGTGGCAGGGGTGCATTAGTGTTTTGTTTTTTGTTTGGTTGCGTGTGTGTGGGGACTGACGATTTTCTGGGGTGAAATGGGGCAGACTGTCTCAACCCCTTTAAGTCTGACTCTAAAATACTGGACTGATGTGAAGGACAGGGCTAATCATTTGTCTGTGCAGGTCAGAAGGAATAAATGGGCCACCCTGTGTTCTTCAGAGTGGCCAGCCTTCCAACTTGGCTGGCCCACTGAAGGTTCCTTCTCTCTGCCATTGGTTACAGCAGTAAAAAGGAAAATTTTCAGTTCTGAAAGTCACCCAGACCAGATACCTTATATCGTTGTCTGGGAAGATCTAGTCACGGATCCTCCTGCATGTGTCCGTCCCTTTGTTCCCTTAACAGGTCCAACGGCTGTATTTGCTCTCCAAGAAATAAAAAAGTAACCATAGGTCCTGCCATCCACCGACGCGGACTGGCTTCTCTCTGATCCTCCTCCCCCTCCCTATCCTCCTTCTCTCTGATCACAGGCAGCCAGCCCGTCGGCCCCACCAGAGGAGCCCCAAGAACCCGAAAGAGGGCCTGCTCAAGGGACATGCAGCAAGCGAGCAGCCTCTCCACAGGCAATCCATATCTTCCCCCTGTGGGCTTATGGCCCTCCTGATGAGGAAGGCAACCAGCCCTTACAGTACCGGCCTTTCTCCTCTTCCGATCTTTACAACTGGAAAACTCCGAATCCCTCTTTCTCTGAAAACCCCCAGGGTCTCACTAACCTTGTAGAATCCCTTCTCTTTACTCATCA
>NW_007750646.1:9124-9888 GCF_000696425.1 Galeopterus variegatus | reverse complement strand
AGCTAAAAAGAGAGTTGCTATTGTTAGTGGCACCATTCTCTTCCAGGGTATTTGCCAAGAACTATTTACAAACCAGATTGGGCAGGACCAGGCCATGGCGGGCTGGGGGTGGGGGTAGCTGTGAGGTCAGCAGGCTCTAACGCCTTGGACTCTGAGCAGAGTTGTCCAGTTGTTTCCTCATGAGCCAGGACGAGCAAAGCCAGGTTAGTTAGGCAGGGCTCAGGCATTCTACTCCACAAAGCTCAGGAGAGGGGAGGCCAAAGGAAGTGGAATTTCAGGGCAGTTTTTTTTATTCAGTAAGCTGACACCTGAGAAGAGTCAGCCAAATAAAGGCAGAAAGGTGGGGATTCAATCAACTTTGTACTAGGTTAGGGTTTCTCAACAAGGAAGCAGAAGAGAGCACTCCAGAATCCTAAATGTCCTTGGACCACGTAGCTGCTGGTGTACCATAAGGGCTGCCTTGTTTTCATCTATAAAAAGTAACTTACCTGTTGATCTACTGGATCAACCATGAGGGAGATCCCTTTTGTGTACATTTTTTCCTGATGCATTTCAGAAGACTGAGACATCCTAATCAAATCCTCTTGAGCCATTATATTTGCCATTCCCAATTATACAGATATCAAACGTCCAGCTCTACCTCTTGCTCTACGCTTTGATGCAAAATGCTAGTCAAGGGCCGGCCCGTGGCTCACTCGGGAGAGTGTGGTGCTGATAACACCAAGGCCACGGGTTCGGATCCTATATAGGGATGGCCGGTTAGC
>NW_007750646.1:6358-8169 GCF_000696425.1 Galeopterus variegatus | reverse complement strand
GCGAGGTGCGGGAGCAACACCGAGGGTTGCGATCCCATTGCTGGTCCCGGTCCGGTACGGGCGTGACACTGAGGGTTGCGATCTGTTGCCGGACATGAAAAAAAAAAAAAAAATGCTAGTCAATATGAACTTTATTTCAAATAGAGTGGTCACATTGGGAAGGGATCAAGAGAATCATCAGATAGTAGAAGATACAGAGTATGATAACTCTTAATGAGAGGATACTTAGAAACTGAATGGTAGGGAAGAAATGATTGAAGCCATAAGGCAGAAGTAAGAGATGTTTACCTCCAGTCTCCTTTTAAAAAGTATTTTCCGCAGTTGCCAAGATTCTTAAATCCGTTGTTGATCCGTTCGGTCTCTCCTATGTCTCATACTCCCTGCTACCTTCTTATCTAAGCAATACTAGCACAGGAAATCTTTATTTTACTGTCTTGGGAGGCCATGTCAGGGCTCCAGGGAAGGGAGGAGTTGTAGAAAAATAACAAAGAAAAAAATTAGAATTTTACTGCTAATTGAATTTTCTACCTCTCAGTTACATTATACTCTTTACTTCTGAGGTGCTCTTTTTAAATATTTTCTCCACCCTTCAAGGAACTGAAAATCCTTGGGAAGAATCTCTCTTAGTGTGTGATTCCAAAACTATGTAGGCATGTGGTTTCAAAGAACACAAACAAACAAAAAAAAAAATAAATAAAGGAGGGCCGGCCCGTGGCTTACTCGGTAGAGTGCGGTGCTAATAACACCAAGGCCCCGGGTTCGGATCCTATATAGGGATGGCCGATTCTCTCACTGGCTGAGCGTGGTGCTGACAACACCAAGTCAAGGGTTAAGATCCCCTTACCGGTCATCTTTAAAAAAAATAAATAAATAAAAAATAAATAAAAAATAAATAAATAATAAATAAATAAATAAATAAATAAATAAAGGAGGGAGAGAAAAGGAAGGAAGGAAGGAAAGAAGGAAGGGAAGAGATAGAGAGAGAAAAAAAGGAAATGTGACAGATACCTTATACCTCTACTCTGACATGTTTTCTACTGTGACATGTTCACATCATATGCTGTTGATATTTGGTCCAGAAGCCACTGTGGGAAGAATGATGCAACCTCAGATGTTAGGACATCAGGGCTCTGGCCAAAGGATTTTCACAGCATACGTGAAGGCTGGCCAGACTTCAGCTTTGGCTAAACACTTGGGTCATTCCACACTGGACGCTCCCTCACTGGTTCTAAAAGCTGCAGGACTCTGACTCTTTCAGAGTGTGGTTACCGTGTTCATCACACTCTCCTTTCCCAGTTCAGGTTTTTGGGGAAGGGAACAAAGTAATGAGAGAAATGGACCAATTGGAAAGTTTTGGGTCACAATATTGAAATAATTTCATAACTGTCTTGAGTTCTTCAATCATCACAGGGCAAATATACCACTTGATTAAATCATAATTATTGGCTGGATTTTATAGAAAGTTTATTTTGTAATTGTATAAATAATTAAAGTTCTTTTTTGGATAGGTGCAATTTTATACCTCTTTACCATTCTTATTAACCACTTACACCCTTTCCCTTTTCTTATGTACCTCACTGCACAGATTTGAGTACATTATAATCTTTGGTTTATGACCAACTGTCATCAATGGTCCATGCATGCACTTTTTATTTATTTGTATTTAATTTAATTTACAATATAATGAATACTCATGAACCCACCACTACTCTGAAATAAAGCTACTATAGACATTCTTTTTTTTTTTTTAAAGATGACCGGTAAGGGGATCTTAACCCTTGACTTGGTGTTGTCAGCACCATGCTCACCCA
>NW_007750646.1:0-2256 GCF_000696425.1 Galeopterus variegatus | reverse complement strand
TAATGACCCTCCTTGATGGTATCAGCCAGCCCTTGGCACACTATATAAGCTCTACCACCCCTACACCTGGTGCTGTCCCCTTTTTAGGGCAGCCCTGGGCTGCCTGCTACTTTGAGCACAGCCCAGCAGATTTTCTTCCTTTAATAAAGCTTGAACAGTACCTGGCATCTTGGCTCACTTTCTTACAGACCCGAGGACAGGTGCCACTGCAGAATTTCAAGTATCTTTTCACCTGGTGAAAAGGAAAAGTTAGTCTCCGTTACTATGTGCCTGTCTCTGAGGCAGCGGCTGCAGAATGGCCATGGATATGCACAAGGGTGAGGCAGCCACTCCTTGATGGAATGAGTGAGTAGCCAGTGTAAACTGAGCTGATTGAAGTAATTCAAAAGCTGGAGAAAAATGCAAGGGTGAAGCAGATAAACTGTTTGCTAAAGACATTATCTTGGAGGTGAAGCAGCCAGATGCTAAGAGCCAAGACAATGGGGAAAAAAGCCGTAAATGCATTTGAGCAGTCTGGACGGGTGCCCCTCCCATCACAGGCCCTGAGGGCATTTGAGAAGTTTGAGAGAGCGCCTCTCCCATCATCAAAGGAGAACTGAGTTGTCCTAGAGGACAGACCTGAGGTGTCATTGCCCTCGGCAAACTGCTCCCTGCATCCCAGCCTCTCTGGCTGGAGCAATCCTGCCTCAGCACCTCCGAAGAAAAAAAAGCCGAAAACCTTGGTGGTGTTCACGTTGTGTTAAGTTTGCAGGCCAGAAGTATGTGAGAACAGTGGAGGTGTGGCAGTCTCCACCCAGATTTTGGAAGATGTATGGAAAAGCTGGGGGACTCAGGAGGAGACCTGCTGCAGGGGTGGAGCCGCTGTGGAGGTAATCTATGGAACAATGTGGAGCAGAAAAGTGGGGTCGGAGCCCCCACAGAAAACCCCCACTGAGGAAATGTCTAGTGGAGCCAGGATGGCGGGACTGCCACCAGGAGCCCAGAACCATGGGGCTGCTGGCAATGTGCAGTGCCAGCCTGGAAAAGCTGCAGGCACCAGGGCAGCTCAATAGTCTGCACTTGGCGGAGCTGTAGGAGCAAGATTTCCCAATGCTTTAGGGGTCCAGGTGCCCCAGTGTGCTTAATGTTTGTCCTGTTTGGGTTTTGTATTTGTTTGGGGACTGTTTTTCTTTTCTATTCCTCCCTTCTGGAACGGGAATGTGTACCCAATGTCTGTTCCACTGTATCTTGGAAGAAGATAAACTTGCTTTTGACTCTTATACAGGTTCATGGCTGGAAGGACTTTTGCTTTTGGTTTCAGAGGAGACTTTGGTCTTTGGACTTTTGAGTTGGTGCTGCAACAAGCTAAAGACTTTTGGGACTGGGATGGAATGTGTAATGTGTGAATGTAAGGGTTATTTATCCTCGCTAAGCGAATGTCATGGAAGATTCCGAATGTGTAGACTATAAGGTGAGGGGCCCTGAAGGGGTGGATTTTTGGGAAAATAGAATAATTTGGTCAGAGCCCTTGCCCTCAGGTCCCGTTGGGTGTGGTTTTACCAGATCCTTTGTAAGCGTGCGCATGCGTGCGTGTGTAGCCATGCTTTCCAACCTATGGCTCATAGACCTCCGTGTAAGGGGTCTGGTGATCCAGCCTGGTGTATGAGGGGTCTGGGGATGCAGCCTGGCATGTGAAGGGTTTGTGACCCAGTCTGTGAACAGGCTTGAGGGGTCTGGGAGCTCCAGACCTAGCCCTAGTGCAACAATATTCCCAGTTGGTGCAGGATTACCGGCAGATAAAAGAGCTCGACAACTAGCATGGTTGCCTACCTAGACAATTGGCATCACGAACAGGATTAAGAGCGCTACAATTGGTGAGGTCAACAGGATTTCAACATTAGCCATAGTAGCCACACAAGTAGTTCCAAATGTCTCTAGCAGAGGTTAAAGTCGTGAGGCAGCCGTCCTTGGCGGGAGGTTCAGAAGGCTGCCCTCTCCCCCAGGAGTCCAGGCCTAGCATGGGTAAGGAGGGTGGAGGAGGTCCATGAGGCCGCCCTCTCCCCTGGAAGTCCAGGCCTAGTGTGGGGGAAGGGGGGAGGTCAGCAGTGTGTGAGGGAACATGGGGAGCATGGCCTTGGCTGTGGCAGGGTTCCACAGGGATCAGCAGGGGCCAGGGCAGGGGCTCGCCAAAACAAACCTGATCTGATCGTGGGTCTAGATCCTTGGTCAAACCAAGTAAGGAGAACCTTATCCAGGACCAACCAAAGCCCACAACAC
>NW_007750645.1:9077-9888 GCF_000696425.1 Galeopterus variegatus | reverse complement strand
CATTATGGGCAATAAACTCCTTATGTGGAGAATAATAATAATAATAAATGTGTACTTTATACTGATATTTTATATAAATTTTATTTTAATGTATTTGATAATTAGAGTATTGAATGCTCCATGATAAAATATAATTATATGAGAAATGTAAGACAGATAAAGCACAATCAGAAAAGCATTGAGCAAATCATACTGGCCATGCAATCATTGCAGAGAGGCCTTGGGAGGATTATATACTCTTAATATATAAAGAAAACCATAATAGTAAATCTCTTTGGAGAAAACTGTATCTTGTCAGATACAATTTTTTGTTAGTATATTGAATCTTTACTTATTCCAGCTAGGTTCATCCTGTTAAGTATTCACAGAGCATGTACTTAAGAGGAACTTTAAGCGATCTCAGAACTTCCACTGTTAAGTCTAATCGAATCCACCATATGGTTATTATAGGGCACAGAATTATCAATGATATAAAACTGTCTCTTGAGAAAGAATGTTGGAGATATTCTTTACAGTTTTACATTAATTGTCTTCTGTTTATTAGGCAGTCTTTTTGCTGTGGATATTGCATTAAACAGAACTAAACAACGAGTTATTAATCAGAAATTGTTAACTATTAACAATATTTTGCTTTAAATGTAATAATATGTACAGAATCAACCAAAAACCTCTTTTTTTATGTGACAAACTCTGCTTTGGTAGCCAAGGATAAATGACAGAATATGTAATATTGAAAAATATGAACTTTTTTTTTTGTACACCAGCAGGAGTCTGAATATTTGAAATTTCTCATGACTAAACCTCAAAAAGA
>NW_007750645.1:6823-7215 GCF_000696425.1 Galeopterus variegatus | reverse complement strand
TGTCTGTATGACTTTCAATCTAATTTACCCCTGACCACATTTCTTGCCTTAATTGAGGACTTTTAGTCATCCTAGATTACCTTAATTATAACTTCAGTTTCCATTTATATTACAGATCATGGACAATCATTCCAGTTTTCTGTACCCTATCATAATTTGGGAGATGTGTTAAACATTTATTAAATATATTCTCACCTTAGTTCCTGAGGAGTCCCCACATTGGGTTGCATGTACACTTTATGTTTAATAAATACAGGGAGCTATAACAACTTAGAAGTATGCAGGATCAGTTAAATGTGTGCCTTTCTTACCCATCTCAAAATAAGTTTTAGTGCAAAATTTACACCATGTGTTTATTTAGCAAATAAGACAGGTACAGAAACATGCACAGA
>NW_007750645.1:3465-3769 GCF_000696425.1 Galeopterus variegatus | reverse complement strand
AGCTGCAGTTGCATCATTCCAGGTGCTGTGAGTTGGGTGTAATTACCAATTGTTGAAACTCCGGAAAGGGATTTTGCTCCATATAACACTTGATTTTGAGTCCAGAGAGTATGTTGATGTTAAACTGTGCAGGACATTACTGCTTTCAAAGCATCTAGTCTTTTGTAAAATATTTCATCAGTTACAAGTCTTTGTTTAAGAACAGGATGTCTCATCCAGCTAAAAACACCCTTTTAAGGCCAGGAAAATTTAGAGAACCGCTTTTGTAGAGAAGACATTATTTCCCCCTTTATGATCAAGGCAT
>NW_007750645.1:0-2465 GCF_000696425.1 Galeopterus variegatus | reverse complement strand
TCTCTCTCTCTCTCTCTCTCTCTCTCTCTCTCTCTCTCTCTCTCTCTCTCTCTCTCTCGTCTTTACACTGCCACTACCCATAGCCATTTAATACATTATAGATTGAAGAAAAACAAAGAAGTGGGCTGGACATTTTGAAATATCTTCAGTCCTACACTTTTAAACTTAAGAGACAGAAAGATAAGTGAATCAAACAAAGTTGCTCATGACTACCTTTCTCTGTCTCTTCTATCCATTCAAATACTGCAACTTGCCTAGTAATCCCCACTCCCACCTGCCCCACTTCCACTTTGGAACTCGGAGTCTTGCTAACAACATCTTCTCTAAGAATATAATTTGGATCCAACCACTTTTCTGAGAGCTTCTTTCACGTCCTTGTTTCTCAGGCTATAGATCAGGGGGTTCAGCATAGGAATCACTACAGTGTAGAGCACTGTGGCCACTTTATCTACATCCCCACCGTTGCCTGAACTGGGCCGGCAATAAATATAAAGGACTGTCCCATGGAAGACGATGATGGCTGTGATGTGGGAGGCACAGGTGGAAAAAGCTTTGCACCTTCCCTCTGCAGAGCGCATCCTCAGGATGGTGATGAGAATAAACAAGTAAGAGGTGAGGATGATCACAATGGCGAAGATCTCACCGAAAGTGGCCAGAATGAAAAGAAGGACCTTGTTCATAGTAACATCAGAGCAAGCAAGTCTTAAGAGAGGGGGGAGATCACAGAAGAAGTGGTTAATAACATTTGATCTGTAGGATGTGATCTCAAGAGCTAAGCACAAGTGAATCAGAGAACACACCACTCCACAGAGGTAGCAGCAAGACACCAGCTCTCCACAGACCTTCTCACACATGGAGACCATGTAAAGCAGTGGGTTACAGATGGCCACAAAGCGGTAATAGGCCATCACAGCAAGTAGAAAGGACTCACTGACCGCGTATGTGCAAAACAAGCAGTATTGCACAATGCACCCCAGGAAGGAGATGGCTTTGTCCTTGTTTAATATATTAGTCAGCATCTTTGGCACAATGGTTGAGGAGTAGCAAAAATCCACAAAGGACAAGTGGCTGAGGAAAAAGTACATGGGGGTGCAGAGGCGAGAGCTGACTCGAATCAGTGCAAACATGCCCAGGTTGGCCAAAACTGTGACTCCATAGATGACAAGGAACAGCAGGAAGAGGAAGACTTTCAGCTCAGGGTCATCAGATAATCCAAGGAGAATGAACTCTGTCACAGTGCTGCAGTTCTCCTCACCCATGTCCCCACTTTATTTGGTGTTGGAGGAAAAAAACTAATAAGTTATTCTCCATTACATGACCTAAAATTTAGTTTTGGGTCTCTCCTGTAAAAAGACATTAGAAGAAGTGAGATAGTTATTTATCAGACATTATTAGGACTTCTATTTCAAAATTTATGAAAAATTCAGATATTGTATAATTACAGATCCATACAGCTCACAGTTTACTTCAAGAATCATACATAAACATTAACATTTATAAGAACTTATATATATTTTTAAGTTGTCTTTTACAATTGAGATCTTGGCACTGATTCATTAGGAAAGAGATTAAAGTATCATGTAATTAGCCCTTTTGATGTATCTAATTCAAATCCTATTTTTGGCGGGGAGAAGACTCTTTAATTGACAGTCTATTATTTGGTTCCTCAGAAATAATTCTTAAACTATGTATTACCCTTCTCTAAGTTTAATACTGAAATGCTGATAGATACGCTTATTTGAGTTTGCTTGCCCACAAGTGTATATGTTTTATATGCAGATATTATGTGAAGAAAGTAGTTTTTAAACTCTAAGTTAGCAATTTTCCATAAAATTAATATAGTTGCCTTGTTAATTATAATCTCAGTATTGGCCTTGGTTTAGGAAATTTTTATTGTTTAGTACAATCTCTTAGTAACTATGACTCTTCACCCTTAGAAAGATCTATTTGGTAAATGAATTTAATTCTTTGATTTTATTTGAAGAACTGATTAAAGACGTGCATTGAAAATTATTTTTCTAAATTCCCACTGTTGTATATCAGCATTATTGATAATATTTAAACTTAGAATTAGCATCAAATAAGAGGATAATGGTCAAATTTATGGTGCACATGTCATGGAGGATACACAGTATTAAAATGATCATTTTAAATAATGTTTAATGACATGAAAAATGACTGTGATAAAATGCAAAGTTAAAAAAACAGTAAGTCATATTGTACAGGTGGAACACTGCAAATACACACGTACATTGCATTGTATTTTCAATTTAACAACATCCATAAACATAAATAAATTTTCCTCTATTTGTTCTAAAAAGGGAATCTTCAAACACCTCAGTTCTTACAAAACTTAAGTATTATGAGGCGGAGTGGGAGAGGAGAGTGGAAATTTTTTAATGAGACACATACTTTCAAGGCTATTGACACATAACAAGTACAAAGAGAGGGTGATAAACCTCTTA
>NW_007750644.1:0-9889 GCF_000696425.1 Galeopterus variegatus | reverse complement strand
AGGCGCGGAACCTGGACGCACCGCGCGCCGGGTGGTCTCGGCGCCCTCTCCTCCGCCTCTGCGCCCCGCCGACTGGCACAGTCCTTTGCGGTCCCCCCTCTCCCCGAGTACGTCCCCGCGTCGGTCCCGGCGAGTGCCGGGCTTCTACCGTTTGTATCGGCCTCGCCTGGCCTGAAGCGGAGAAAGCTGAGCCCCAGCGACTTGAGAGAGGGGGAGGAGGACGCGAACATTCGCGGGGTCACGCCCAGAGCTCCGCGTGCGACGCGGGGTAGAGGCTCAGTCCTCAGGTCTCACCACGGGTGGATTTGCTTCAACGCTTCAAATGTCTCTGAAGCATTTGGAGTCACTGAGCCCTTTCGAGAAGCTGGTGATAGCTACCGGCTCTCTTCCAAGAAAAATGCACAGTTGTGCGTTTCGCCCACAAATTCAGGGGGTGCAGGGACTCTAGTACAAGCCCACCCTGCCTCAACGAATTGCTTCTACATCAGCCCTCTCCCCTCCTCCAAGCCCTTCGGGACATTCTGCTTTCCCCCTACCCAGGTAGGCCCTTGAAGGATTGGGGTGCGGGACCCCACGAAAGGAGAACCGTGTAGCCCGCACCGTTGACAACAACCCGCTTTGCACGGCGGGAAAACCAGCGCGTTCTGAAAGAAACCAGAGTCCCTTCTGCAAACCCACTCCTCCTGCCAAGTCCTGGGGTCTCAGTCACGGGGTGAGTTCCGGATGTCGCCCGCCACTCCCTTCTCTCTCTAAACCCTGAGATCTGTCCAAACGGGGGGTGTCTGGAGGCGCGGCTTGGAGGCAGTTTAGGCAACAACTAAGACGGTCGCCAATTACTGTTTAAAACCACGAATTCTATTTTCCTCCGAAAGTGAAGGGGAATGTTGGGAGCAGCGAATTTGGGGCCCCCAAAGGAAGGGGATAGGGGACCGCCGCGGCCCGCAGCGAGCCGGCAAACCAACGAAGGCCGCGGCCCGGGCGCAGTGCGCGCCGCCTCCGCCCATATGGCGGCCGGGCCGGAGGTAATTGGAACAAACGCCGTCTGAAAAGGGCACAAAAGCCGCAGCTGGGGCTTTGTCCGCGCTCCCACGGGGAGCCGCCGGCCCCGCCGCCCGGCCCCTTTCTCGCCCGCTGCCGGCCGCCACCGCCGGGATCTCCCAGTGCGGATTAGGCGGGGCTGCCTCGCTCCGGGCTGGGAGTCCTGCCACCGCCTCCCACTCCATTCCGGGGAAAGAGGGGCCCCGGTGTCCAGCCCCCCACCCCATCCAGCCGGAGCGCAGGGAGAGGAGGCGGCGGGATTGGTGGGGGCGCACTGGTCCTCGGGGAAACCTTGGTTAATCAACCAGGCGGGGAAAAATTCCGGGCCGGTACCGCCCCCACCACCTCGCTGCTCCGAGGAGAGATTTTGTGCGGAAGGAGGCAAAGTAAGGTGAAGAAAGCCTGGCAGTGAACACCTCGGAGGACCCGCCCACCACACCGGCAGTCCAGGGCTGTGCGGCTGCAGCTCTCGAAACTTGCCCCTGCTACCCCAGGACCTCTCCCAGGAAAAAAGCCTCGCATTTTGCCCACAGTTTCTAGGAGACCTGGCCGGGTCTCAGGATCTAACCTCGTAGGCCTCAAGTGTCCGGGATGTGCCAGGCAGGTATGGGGTTCTCTTACCTGCCCCACCTCCCGGTCCGTGCATTGCCATCGAACCCACTTTTCTAGGAGAAGTGTCTGTCCCTAACCTGGGCCACTAGCTCTGAGCAGGCATACGGGAACAGAGCAACTCAGAAGTGCACATACCTCTCAGGCAAAGGTACTCCTGGAGGCTCCCCAAATTGAGAGGCTCTGGGACAGAGAGGATGGTGCTTTTGGGGGTCCACAGATCTGGGAAGGTAGGACGCTAAGCCAGTGCTGCAGTGCCCGGGAGCAAGGAGCTCAAAAAATCAGGGTGGGGGAGTTGTTATGGTAGTGGGGGAGTTGGGATGGTCACCAATCCAGTGTGCGGGAAATGAGGGGGAGGGAGAGAAAGAAGGGAGGAGGAGAGGAGAAGCGTTGAACCAAACGGAAAGCTCACCGCTGGCCTGAGCCTGGTAACAACTTCAGGATTCCCTGTTTGCAAACTTGGGCTCCTGTCTTTCTGCAGCCCCCAATTCGGAGAGTGGACATCTGGGGTTGGTCCAACCCCGGCACACACAGTTTCGATGAACCCCGTGCATATTTGCGGCTGGAGGATGGGCCAGAGTCCTGCCTAGAGCACCTGCTGACATTTGGGCTAACACTGCTAGATGCTGTGCGCACAGTCCCTGCCGCGGAACAGGGGTTGCTGCCTTCGAAGCTAGTGAGCAGGCGCCCTGAAGTGGATCCAGAGCCCCATCCCTTCCCCCAGCGCTGCTCTCCAGTGCTTGGAATCGGCTTCATGCCAAATACACCAGGCGCAAGGGCAAGGGCAGCAGCAAGGCTGTGTGTCCGTGGGGGCACGGTGCGCAAGGATTTGCCAGTGCAGGCTTTAGTATGACCGAGGGAGTGTGAGAGTCCGTGGGTCTCTCCTTCTCGGTTTATCTCAGTGAGGGCACCTGGGGGGTGGTGGTGGAATGTACCTGTCTGTGATAGTGTGCCTAGATGTGTGTCCCTGAGGTCTCTGAACGCAAGTGTGTGTGGGAGTGCGCCCACGTGTCCTGCGTGGGTGAGGATGTGTGTGGCACTGTGTATTCCCTGTGCGTTTATGTGTGTAGCACTGCTTGGGTGAGTGAGTCCCTGTGTTAAGCAGGTATCTGTGGGTGAATGTGCGCGCGTCCATGAGTCCATGATTGTGTATGTCTGTGTGACCTGGACGGAGAAACGGAGGGGTTCCCCCGGCGACGGCCGAAAGCGCGTGGGCCGGACCCTGCGCCTTCCGCCTCCAGAACGGCGCGGGCCGAGGTGCGGAGCAGCGCGTCCCTGGGCGCCCCTTACCTCCGTAGTATGTGTACGGGGTGGACCCCAACATCTCAGACTCGTCCAAGCGGCCGCCCAGAGGACGCATGCGCCGCGGACTCCGGAAGAAGGCGTGTCTCCGGGCGCCCAGCGCGCTCAGCTGTTTCATCCGGCGTTCTTTGGACCGTCGGTTCTGAAACCACACCTGGGACAGCGGAGGGGGCTGTGAGCTCGGGGTCGGACCTCCCTCCCCTCCCTCCCCGGGCCGCCCCGCTGGGTCCTAGCGCCTCTCCCGCACCAGAAGTCCCCTGAGGCGGGGGCCGGGCAGGATTAGTCCGGGAGGGGTCGAGAGGGGCCTCGGAGAACCAGCCAAGGGTGAAGGATTTCGCGGACCCGTGGGGCGACTCATAAAGACTGGGGTTTCCTGGTCCTCGGCTGGCCCGCGGCCTGACGGCTTCATAAAGGCCTCCCGCCCGGCCTGGCTCTCGCCTCGGCCCCTCGGCTCCCGAGCCGGGCTCTGGCCGTTTGTCTGTCTGCCCGCGCATCGGCGCAGGGAGGGGCTATGTGAAGAACGTCGCCTCTTTCTCTGCTCAGAGATGGGCGGAAGGGAGGGGTTCTGGACCCCGGAGTGGCTTAAAACCCTTCCTTGAACAGGTCGGGGGTGCAATTCGGAGAGGTGAAGCGACCCGCTCAAAAGCACACCGCCAGGAGGACGGCGGGGCTAGATTGAATCTTTTGGCTCAAAGTCCCCTACCTCAGGCAGGTGCCCAGCTGTCCCCGACCTCGAGCTCACCGTCTGCCCCTAGACCAGAACCCGACACGCTCTTAGCCAAGGGGGCTGGATAGGAGGTTCCCCCGAGGCTCCAGGCTCCCGGACGCAGCGGGATGGGGAAGGGTGACCCTGCCGGGCCGCACCTGGATGACACGCATGTTGAGGCCAGTCTCCTGCGCCAGCTGCTCGCGGATGTGGCGCGTGGGCTTGGGCGTCGCGGCGAAGGCGGCCTTGAGCGTCTCCAGCTGCTTGGCTTTAATGGTGGTGCGCGGGCCGCGCCGCTTGGTGCCCGAGTTCTGCTCCTCGTTCTCGTTATTGGCCGTCTCCTTGTCCGACGAGGTCGAGTTGTCCGTCTCCTTGGGGTCATCCTGCAATGGGTCCTGAAGGTCCGGGGACAAACTTCGATCCGTACAGGATGACACTGCGAGCGGACGAATCGGGAAGGGGACAGCGGCGTCAGCGGCGGCCCAGCGCCTCTCCAATCCAGTGACCGGTTCCAGCCGGCCCAGGCTACCTCCGGCCGCGCTGGGTTCCCTCCCAAACCTGCGACAGCCCCTCCTCCAGGGACCCGGCGCCCGCCCACTCTCTTCAGGCGGGGCTGGGCCTTTGGAAGGGCCTTTCTTAAGCCCTCTCAGCACATCTCAGCGATTGCCTGGGTAAGGGGGGCACACCCTCCAGGAACCCCGCCTTCCTGGAGAGGGGACAGAGGGAGCTACAGATGTCCCCAGGCCTCGGATCTTCCTCTCCCTTCTCCCCTTCCTCCAGGCCCCAATTAGTGTCCTTCCAGTGCACCTAGAAATTACCAGGAGCTCAAATGACACAGAAGGGTGAATTGTGTGGTTCCGAATTAGGGGAGGAGGACAACTTGGAAAAGTCTCCTGAATTGAAGGAGGGCAGGCAGAGCTGTCAGCTCCCGTTTCCCCTGTAGGACTGGCTCCAAACGCTGTCCCTCTTCCCCAGCCTCTAACCCCCTGGCTTTGCCCTAGGATTGCTTGCTGGGTGAGCCTGAGTAATCAGCTCCAAGCTGGGCACAGACCACACACAGGGAGCAGAGTGGAGAGTGCCAGGCTGGGACGGCAGGAGGGTACTAGGGCCCAAGGCTAGAGAGGGGCGGAGGCCTCTATACCTGAGTTGAGGCTGCCCTCCTTGAGGCTGGACGAGCTCAGGTAGTCGTCTTTGCACACGAACTTGTTCTCGTCGATGACGTACAGCTCCTCGCCGGTGGACAGCTGCTTGTTGCATACCATGCAGGTGAAACAGTTGAGGTGGAAGACTTTGCTGCGGGCCTTGCGCACCAGGTCGCTGGGCGAGATGCCTTGTGCACAGCCTGCACACTTGGTGCCGAAGCGCCTGCGGACACAAGGTGTCCTTCACTGCGGGGTGGGTCTGGTGTCCAGTCTTCTCCAGCCCCAGACCTCTTCCCATCTGCCCTGGCTTCCAAGAGGCCCCCATTTCCACAGGAACCCCAATCCTGCTCTACCTGGCCAGAGCAGGGGAAGTGGGACAAATATCCTGGGCTGTTATTGGGACTGGGACTGGCCATCCCTCCATCGGGTTTATTCAGACTCCACCAGGCTGTGAAAGGGTGAGCAGTAGGTGCAGCCTTCAGCCAAGCGGAGGGCTCAGAGAGTCCCAAGATGCCTCCCACTCCCCCACATCCCTGCCAGACCTGCCTGGGCTGCTCCAGGCAAATTCGGTTTTGGAGTCCATGAAGGATTTAAAGCCAGGCAGGCTGGGTTTGGACCACTTCTTGACCTTGCCTCCTGGATTCTTTTTAGGCTGCTGGGGCCCAAGTAGGGTCAATCTGCCTGGCCAGCTGGTCCCAGCAATGAGGTGGGGAGCCCCTCCCTGGGGCTGAACTTGAGCAGGAAGGAGGGAACCCGTCCCTCACTGGTTTCCAGAGCCAACTGGGAGGCTTTCCAACCTTCACTCTGGGACCTGCTGGAACTGGTCAGGGCCTGTGAGCAGCAGGGCCTCAGAGGGGTGGACTCTGGAAAGCAGGGACTGAGTTTCAGCACCCCTAAATCTCTGGCACTGGCAGGCAGCGGGAGAATGTGAATAGAAGGCAATCCTAAACCCTGCCTGGCCAGGACACGGGATTTCTCAATCTCCTCTTTCCCGCGTTCCTGATCTAATTCCTTTTCTTTTTTCCTTGAGCTCAGGAAGAAAGCCAGCTTCCCCCAAAGGGTAGTGTAGACCCCCAAGGGGAGGGGTGAGGTGAAGGTTGGGGGGTGGGGAAGGGCCCAGGACTCGGGGGACCCCACATCTACTCACACCCACATCTCTAAACAGGGCGAATTTGGGTGACATTGATGTAGTGAGGGCATTAGAAGCCATAAGTCACTTTTGGCCTTATCCGGCAGCGTAATTGGCCATATGCACCTTATCAAAAATCATTAGGCGCTTTGCAAGCACCGCCACATTAGGGGCGTCGGGCCTCCGGGGCCGGGGAGTTTACACGTGTAAAGGCGCGGCTGACATTTTCTCCTATTCAAATTCCCTAGTGTCGAGCCGCTGGGGCCGGCGGGCTGCCTTTCTCCGCGGTGTTAAGCACGCCCCCCTCCCCTCCTCGCCCGGAATTCGCACTCACAAAGCCGGCGCTGGGCTCCGGGTGGAAGCAGGCAGCGCTAAGCTGCCGAAAAGCCGACGGGCAAAGGCGGTTCCTCAGCATTTCCCAGCTGGGGAGACTGAGGCCCAGAAAGGTGATCTACCCTGGCCCACCTGAGGGCCCGCCCGGGCTGGGGAGAGGGGATAGGTGACACAGCCCAGGCTAGACCTGGGAGGTCCTGATTCTCAGCTTCGGTTTCGTTTGTGCTTTTCAACATGGGTGAAAATGTTTAAGGGGTTGGGGGGTGAGGAGGGGGATGTTCCCTCCCACCTTCACCAGGGGAGATCTTCCTGGCTGGGCCCCCTCTGGAGCTGAGAAGTTTCTGTTTGTCCGGGAGGGCAGCCTCTGGGCTCACGAATTCTGCCTGGAGGGAAAAGCCTCCAGCCACCCCTAACTCTGGCAAAAATCCTTCCTCTCTCGCAACGGCCTTGAAGCTTCTGTCCAGGGGTTGCAGCCGCCGGGAAGGGGCAGAGATGAGTGGAGAGCAAGTTTATCAGGGCTTCCTCCCCGTGCCCCACCACCGCTCCGAGCTGGCCTGGAGGAGCGAACGTGAGGCAGCGAAGCAGCGTCCTTCTTCCTCCGCCCGGGCTGGGGCCCTTTCCTGGACCCAGGACAGGAGGAGAGCAAAGTGCTGCCCCAATCCCCATCTAAGCCTGTGGGCCCTGGAGCTGGGATGGGTTTCGTGGTCTCCCCTTCCCCAGCGCCCCAGTGGAGCGCGCGCGGGGCAGGCGCGCAGGCAGCAGGGCGGCACGGCCTCTTACCTGAAGAAGTCATTTTTGCAGTAGAGCTTGCCCTCGCGAGAGAAGCACTTCTCCGAGAGGTTGGTTTTGCACTCGCAGCACTGCACACATTTAATGTGCCACGCGCGGTCCAGCACGTTCAGCAGAAAGCGGTCGAGGATGGGCCGCTCGCAGCCGGCACAGTGCACCATCATAGCCCCGAGCCCCGGCGGCTCCGGCCGCCTCACCCTCCCCTTGGGCCCCTGGCCCTCGGGCCTCTCGGCCCCGACCCTGCGCTCCGCCTCTTGTCTCGGCCGCCACACGGGCGAGTCCGGTCCGGACCAAGACTCAGCCGGTCAAGTCCTTGGGCGATCGCTGGCCTGGAGCTGGGTTGCCCAGAGTGGAGTGGGAGGTGGTGGCGTTCACAACCTCATGCCACGGGCCGCGCGCGCCGGCGCTTGTTCCGGGCTCCCCCAGGTGTCTCGGGTGGCTGTTGGCCTCGGCGCTGCGGAGCGGCTTTCCCCGGTGGCGGAGGCGCCGGCACTTTCCCCCACTTTCAAGCAGTCCCGATCCTCATCTTTGTCTGGCCGCCGCCTAATTCGCGCATCCTTATTCAGATTTGGTGACGTGGCGCGGCACGTAGGGGGCCCGGCGGCCAATGGGCGCGCCGTGGTCATGGCAACCTCTTAAATTTATAGCATATCTAAATTGGCTACAGCGTTGCGGTCCGCACAGAGCAAAAAAAACAAGGCATCAGTATTGTTGAGTATTAGCTTGTACCTGGTTCGGAGGCTAAGTAAGTATTTACCTTCCAGTTTGGGGCTGGGGGGCGGGGGCCGCGCGATCCGAAAATGCGTCTCTCTTCCTCTCTCTCCTCACAAATATTTGGGGCCAGGGTTCCAAGGCCTAGTCGGGGAAGGACCCCCGCCCCCTTCGCCATCCCTGGAACTTGGAGAAGTTGCCCAAGGCCTGGAGCGCGCTCTATGTCCGCCTCCCCCTCCCCAGCCCAACGCGCCCATACTGGACTCCCCCACACTCGCGCCCCTGGGGTCCGCGCCCTGGAGCTGCGTCAGCGCGGTTCTCTGGCTCCCCGAGCGCGCCGGGCTCCTTTTGTCATACACCGGGCTGGGGCCCAGCCGGGCCTTTCTCATGGAGAGAGAGTTGAGGCCGCGCGGCTTGGGTAGCTTTCCCCGCCTAGCCGCGGGGCCCGTGCCCAGGCCCAGGTTGGGGCGAGTGGTGTCATCTGGCCTGGTCCGGAACTTCGGAATTTCAGGCCTGAGCTCGCCGCTCAAGGGGCTCTGGAGGAGATGTGGAGGGAGGAAGGGAGATCCAGAGTGGACGGGTCTTCCCGCAGACAGCTCAGAGGTGGCGCAAGCCAAGTCTCTTCTTTCCTCGCCGCACCTTCCAGATCCCGGGTCAGCCAGTCGGGGCACCGTGGTGAATGGCAGGGGACGCTAGCGTCTGTGTGGGCGCTGTTTGCACTCACGCGGCGTGCGGGCTGTGTGTGCGAGTTCAGCCCCTCACAGAGCGAAGGAGGAGAGGCGCACATGTGTTTCGGGCTCCGGAGGGCGCCGAGGGTGGTGGGAACTTGTGTGTGTGTGTGTGGGGGGTGGTGGTGGGGATTTGAGGGGGGGGGGAAGAAGGGACCAGGCCCCCTTTCCCTTGGGGCCAACCCGGCCAGGCCACCGGCCACCGGGCGCTCCAAAATGCGGAGGCCGGAAATGCGCGGCCGGCGGGGATATTTGCTTGGCTCCTGGAAAGAGGGACGAGGGGTCCTGGCCCCAAGCGCTGGAGCTAAAGGAGTGTTTGTGCTAAGGCTTGGCTGTGAACGTGTATTTACTGAGTTTGCTAGTACACATTCGCTGTTTGAGAATTGCATTTTTGCATCTGCTTCTGGTGTGTTAGTAATTAATCGTGTGTGAATGCATTTTGGTATGTGTATTTTTTGTGTGCAGATTTACGTGTTTATAACTGTGTGTGGTCCTGCTAATGTTTGTGTGTATTGATGTGTTTATTTTTATTTATGTTGATCTGTGTCTATGTGTGTATGGTTACTTGAGACCGCACAAATGTGAGAGTGTTTGCATCTGTAAGTGTGCACTTGTGTAAGATTGTGGTGTGTGCTAACATTGATGTGAAGGTGTCCTTTAAAAAAATCTGTATGTGTGTGTTTCTGTGTAGGTGAGCGTGTGCGTGCTTGAGACCCAGTGTGTATGTGACTGGGCTGGGTTGTGTATGTTTGTGAGTGCAGAAGTTTGTAGATCTGTGTTTGTGTGCCCATCACTATGTGTGTGCCTGTGTGTGTGTGTGTGTGTTTGTGTGGACAGCAGTATTTTCATTTATTCGACTTCTGTAGGTTTTGGGGGGTATGTATGTGTGTGTACTCCTAGCAGCACTTACCTTCATGGATTGAAGAGGAGCAGGATTTGTAGGTGTTTGTTTGGGGATACAGAGATGCCCACTGGTTCCCCTGTTCCTCTTAAGGTCTAGCACTGTTCCCCATATTCTCTAGGGGAGGTGGTCTCGCTGGGGACAGGGAACTGATGGGTGCTGGTCACTGGGTGGAGCACTGACCCATTAGGGGGGTCTCTGGAAAAGGAGTCCCCAACCTGGGCAGCTTCTGCCTGTTGGTCCTGTTACCTGATCCTCCAGCTTGTCTACACAGCATAGTAGTGAGGCCAGTTAAATCCGGGCTTAGGCAGAAACAAGCAGGATAGATCTGGCTTGGCCTCCCAGGACTGGGCCAGAGAGGCTCCCAGAGCTCCAACTGAAACTGCAGTTTCTGGCCACACCTGGCCCTGTCCATCTGGGGCATGGACGATCCTTGAGCTCTGGAGGGCAGAGATGGAAAGAAATAAGAACTGAGAGGAGAGAGGTGCCCAGGCTCCGCTG
>NW_007750643.1:0-9893 GCF_000696425.1 Galeopterus variegatus | reverse complement strand
GTGCAACCTGTTAAAATGAGCCAGAGGCCGTGTCCCCTTTCTGGCTCTTCCACTTTCTGACAGGGTGACCTTGGGCAGATTACCGAAACTTTCTGTGCCACACTTTTTTACATCTATAAAATGGGCATAAGAAAGTATGTTGTTTTTTTCTGGGAAAATGGTGACTCCCGCTCATGCCACAGAGTTGCACTGGCCACGGATCTGGCACTCACGATAGGATCTGCTGCGGAAGCCAAGTGCAAGCCGCCTCGGCAGCCTCAGCCCCCACAGAATGTCCTTGCTGCCCTGTGTCTTGGAGCCCCAAGCTCCCGAGGACTTGGGGCAGCGGAGTTTGGCAGAGCTGTGGGAGATTTAGAAGCACCAGGACAGACTAATGCACAATGAAAAACTCACTTGCAAATTGCCCAGCAAAGGTAAAAAGGTCTTTGACTTTGTTGCCAAACTGAAAGCTGCCATTGCGGAATGTGAAGAGTGAGAGGAAAGGGCGAGCTGCTCCGTCCTGATGCGTAGACTGTGAGCTGAGGCAAAGGGCAGCTGCGGGAGGTGACGTGGACACAGACAAGGCCCAGAATTCTGGCCAGATACTTGATACTTCATCACTAGTTCCCAGCTGGCCCTCTGCAAATAACTCCAAGTCATCTAAAACAACCTCACAGAAGCAGGGATTGGACATCCTACCCTCCAAGGCAATGAAGAGACCCCAGAGGCTGAGGACACAGTGATCAAGGCCAGCGTTGGCAGCACAGCCGGGGAGCCTTCATCGAAGCTAGCGACGTCTCCCTCGGTGTCGTGTTTCAAGTCAAGCAGAAGATATTTCCAGCAGCTTTGACATCCTGTTTATTGACAAGTTACAAAGGGTCACAAGTGCAGACCAAGGTGAACGCCACGCAGAAGAGAACACGAGTACTGAGAACTTGACAGGCCTTTGTAGCAGGACTCAGAAGAAGCCTCGTTCCAAGGAAGCGCTAGAAATGTGAGCCCCAAATCCAGTGCCCTCACCACATAAATTTAAAAGCAATGTATTACCTTCACAACCAAGTGGTTCATCTCGTCACTGTCAGAGGAGAGAGACTCCTGTTTCCTCAGAACAGCAGTGGCGTGGGGACAAGCAGCTTGCCTTCCACCGCTGCACCCCGTGCCTGCACAGCCACTCTCCATAGGAGCATCTCTGGCACTTCAGATTCAGCAGTAAGAACTAGGAGCAGATGCAAGCGAAGCTCGCAGCACACAAATTAGCTGAAAGGCTGAAAATTAAAATGCAGACGTACAGTCCAGAAGGGGAGTCTTCAGGGAAATACTGAGACGTAGGGGATGAAGATGATGACCCGTCCCCTGATGATGAATTCTGAAGATGGGCATTGGGATAATCTCCTAAATCTCCTACTGTTGAGATGTCGTTATCCTACACCAGACTTTCTAACAAGTAACAAGATCAGTGTCAGACTTTGTTGAGGGAAAGAATTTTATAAAGTTACACAAACATAGCTAAAAAAAAGCTCAGTTTGTCTTTCAAAAGACGACTTTCCTGTGCTTGAGAACTTTAATATTTGAGTATTGTGTTTAGCCACATTGTATTCAAGTTTTTCTGTATGTCATGCACTGATCTGGTACTTTAGTATCTAGTAGAGCATATTTCTTTCTTTAAGCCAAATGAAAGCAAGCAACTTTGCTTTCTTCCTTCTTATTTCTATTAGATAGCATTTATTCCATGCTTTTCAGTGAAATATTTAGTTGCCCCAGGACCTAAAATGAATTAGGAAGACATAGTTTCTTCCTTTTTTGAGTAATGAAGGCAGGAGTCTAATGAAGTGTATGCATGTTTGCATGCGGCTGTTGAGATATGGATATGAAATACCTAGGAAGACACTCATGGAAAATGCTTGTTTCTTTCTCTGCTTCCCTTAGGAAGACAAACATTTGTTTTCTTCTTCTGTCTTGCCTTAGGAAGAATGTTCTTTCTTCTGATTTGGAATAAGGAGTATTTTGAGTAGATGCTGGAGGGTAGAGGGTCTTTCTAGATGAACAGATTTGCCTGGAGTAACATGAGCTGTAGGAACAGCCCGAGCAACTGAGCCAGGCGAGGGGAGCAGCCCCTCCTGAGCTTCGCCTGACTTGCGCTCGTTGCTCTCAGATGATAGGTTCATGCGCAGGACGTCAGTGCTTGGTAAGGAAAATTATTTTTTTTACAAATTACAATTGAATTGTCAGTACATTGCTTTTTTCCCCCAAAAAGGCATATATGGACTGTAGAAACCTCAATCTCATGTCTGTACATGTTCATGTCATTTAAAAGGATTATATGATTGTCTCTAGAGAAATTAACACTTATGTTATCAAAAAATTCTTTGTCTATTATGTTGGAGCCTTTAAAAGTGTTGAAAGGAAGAATAAAATATTAATTATAGCAACTTCAAAAAAAAGTATGTTGTTTATAGGTTAAATGAGATAAGATACAAAGCACTTGGCATAGTATCTGGCACTTTAATAAACATTATCTTCTAATATTATTAGCAATCATTTACCAGGTCTATATTGTTATTATCCCCATTTTATAGATGAAAAAAGCAAGACCCAGAGAGGTCCAATAAGTTTCCCAAAACTGTAGTTAATAAATAACAATGCCAGAATTTAAACCCAGGTTTTTCTGGCTCCAAAACCCTCACTCTTACCTGTCAACTCAAACTGCCTCCAGGGCATCCTAGGGTTTAACATAACCGTTCAGGACTTCCTTAAATTGTTTCTGGGCATTGATGTTACGCTGAAATATCAGATATTCCCACTTATAGAAAATAGGCTGCTCATCTGGAGAAATTGCTTAAATTGATCAAAAGGTCAAGGGCCTTCCACAGGGAATTTAAATAATAAACCTTCCAAAGAAGATGTGAATGGTGGCAGATGTGAATGAAAACGTAGTGATGTTTGCTGGAAAAACTCCTGGGCAGGGTCCTGAGACCCACATTCCCTTCCTGGTCTGTCACTAATTTGCCGTGTGACCCAATAAGTTATTGGCCATGTTTGTGAAGCTGAGACTCAATGCTCTTTAAGGCTTTCTGATTCAGTGACCATTTTTATTCAGTCATTCATTCAACAAATTGTACTGACTGCCTACTCTGTGACAGAAACCGCTTTAGGAGCTGGAGATACAACATCAAACACTGTAGACATGGTGGCTGGACGGTTAGCTCAGTTGGTTAGAGTGCGGTGTCATAACACCAAGGTCAAGGGTTCAGATCCCTGTACCAGCCAGCCACTAAAAAAACAAGATAAAACAATAATTACAATGTGGACATGGAGTTTGCCCTCACAGAGCATAGAGGGCGAGGGAGAAGCAAATTGGTGAAGACCACAAAGTGGTGGGTACCTGGATGTGCAGGGCAGAGTGCTCCTGAAGGCTCCTGACCCAGCTCCAGAGGCCAGGCAAGGTTTCCTGCAAGAAAACGTGCCTGCTGAGAACCAAAGGTTGAGTGGGAGCTAATGCAGTGGGTGGACCAGGGAGAGGTTTCTGAGAGGAGGGCGGGGATTGTGGACCTGTGATGTGGTACATTTGAAGCAAGTGAAGTTCTGTGTGGCCGAATGGGGTCTCTGAGGGCGAGGGGAAGAGAAGCTGGCTGGAGTGGAGGCTGGAGAGGCAGGGCCTGACTTCACACCAGACCTTGTCATCCTTGCTAAGAATTTTCGTTTTACCTTTAGATCAATCAGGAGCATCCAAAGGGTTTTAGGCTGACTTGCAATAAGAAAGATCACCCTGGCTCTATGGGAGAGACTACATCAGAGGCAGTAAGAAGAGAAGTGGGTAGCAGAGATGGCGATGCGCCTGGCCTGGAGCACAGGCCGTCGGGAAGTAGGATGAGACACGAGGGCAGCAGAAGAGGTGGAACAGGTGGGGCCTGGTCTCTGGCGGACCAAGTAAGTAGGGCATCAGCAGGAACACTCGGGGGGACTGGGCAGCAAATGGGCACAGACCTCCAGCTTGTCCATACCTGGGGCCCCGAGCGAGGCCTTCTTTCCTCTACTCTGAGCACACGCTGTCCTGGAGGGTCTCAACCCTCTCCGTGGCACTGCATGCCCCTCTCTGTGCTCACAGCTCAAGCCCCGGGCTCTTGTCTAGCTTCTGAGCTTCACACACGTCCATCCAGTTGCCAGTTGGTCATCCCATCTTGACCATCTGTGAGCAGCATAATCTCAGTGTGTTCAGAAGGGAATCATACCCCTCTCCGCCCCCCCTTCCTTTTGGGACCCGCATTTCTACAACAGCACCCCTCTCCAACCAGCCTACTGGCAAGCACAGGCTGTCTACAGCTATAGGGAGCCGTGTGTGCCCCCTGCAGAATCACTGTGCAGCCCCAAATCATTGGCTTTGGCTCAGCAGGCTGTCGGAGGGGCAGGAGGGAGAGAGCAATTATCGGCCTTCAAGACTCCGCCTGCGCTGTTGGCAGGAATGTTTCTTTCCTGGGCGTCAATACAGGCCCAGGGTCATTTTTCAGCCTTTGCCAATGGCTGTAATTGCATAGGCCTGAGTGGCTCTCCAGAGAATCCCTGCAGTTCCCCATTCTCTCCTCCTGGACAGTGCTCTATAGACTTGCCCCAGGCCATGGATCATGTTTTTCACATAACCTGTTAATTACTAAATAAAACAACCCAGCTTTCAACCTGATTAGCCTAGATTAATGGCCAGCAGTGGGTTTCACGTGCCTGCACAATTTATCACTGAAAAGAGCTGTGTCTTTAATGATTTAGCTACCTGGCCTAGCGGGGCCTGCTCAGGGCTGCAGGCCTCCTAGAGGAGTTAATTGCTGTTCTTCGTTTCTGACCTGGAAAGGCCCAGGTGACAGTTCCCATTAGCCAGGCTTGGCCTGCTTGATGACAAAAGATGGCAGGAAGCCCTCCCCTCCCACTTTGTTTGGAAAATATATCGAGGTCAAGTGTCCCCAGCCCCCTCACCCCAGCTGCCCACTGAAACAGGTTGAATCAACCTGTGAATTTACACGCTTTATGCTTTTCTCCCTCCCTGCCTTTATTTCTCCCTTCCTCAATGTGTTGTAAGAGTGAACCATTTTTATCTTTAATTGTTAAATTTCACCAAGAATTTGAGGACCTTTCATAAACATGTGAAAAATTCTTTGATTAATAGGCTCTTCAAATGTCAGAAGTGGTCCCAAGCACGTGATGCCATTCTTGTAGGCACAAGACAAGGGCACTGAGGCCCAAGGATGGGGGAAATAAATTATGAAAGGTAGTTAGTAGTGAGTTAGTGGTAGTGCTGAGGTTAACCAGGCTAGGGCTCTTCCCAACAGCCAGATAAAAACAACCTGAGGGTTGGCACAACTTCTTGCTTACTAATTATGACAATACCACCACTTATTGAATCCTTACTATGCTCTAGACTTTTTTAAATTTAATAATCACAACAACCTGTGAGAGAGTAACTATGCCTATTTTCCAAGTGAGACTGAGCAATTGCTTTGTGCCCAAGCAGTGCTGCTGTCCAGTGAAACTATCTGCAGTGATAGAAATGCTCTCTACCCCACTGTCCCCCAGAGTGGCCACTAGTGCTATGTCTTGCTCCTGAGTGTTTGAATTATGGCTACAGTGACTAGGTTTCCCGATTAGTCATTGCTTATATTAGTTATAGAGAAATGCAATTGATTTTTGTATTTTGATCTTGTATAACTTGCTAAACTCATTTATCAGTTCTAATGTTTTTTTTAAATTAATAGTTTATTTTTTACAGGGGTTTTAAGATTACAGAAGAATTGAGCAGAAATTATAGAGATTTCCCATATACTCCCACCCCAACCTTCCCCATCTTGCACCCAGTCTCCTTTATTATTAACATCTTACATTATTGTGGTACATTTGTGACAATTGATGAACTATATCGACACATCATTATTAGCTAATAATGTTTGGGGTTTACTCTTTGTGTTGTCAGCTTTATGAGTTTTGAAAAATGCATGATGCCTTGTATCCACCACTACAGTATCATACAGAATCATTTCACTGCCCTAAAAATCCACTGTGCTCTGCTAATTTATCCTTCCCTGCCTCCCCAAACCCCAGGTAACCAATGATCTTTCATTGTCTCTATAGCTTTGCCTTTCCCAGAATGTCATATAGGTAGAATCATACAATATACAACCTGGTTATTCTGGCTTTTTGCAATGAGCAGTATGCAGTGAAGGTTCTATCATGTATTTTTGTGTCTTCACAGCTCACTTCTTTTTATCACTGAACAATAGCATTCCACAGTTTATTATACCACAGTTTATTTATCCATTAATCTATCAAAGGATCTTTTGGTTGCTTCCAGTTTTGGCAATTATAAAGAAGGCTGTTGTAGACATTCATGTGCAGGTTTTTGTGTGAATATAAATTGTCAGATCATTTGACTAAATACCAAGGAATGTCATTGCTGGATTTTATGGCAAGATTATATTACCTTTGTAAGAAACTGCCAAATTGTTGTCCAAAGTAGCTGTTCCATTTTGCATTACCACCAATAATTAATGGGAGTTCCTGTTGCTCTGCATCCTCACCAGCATTTGGTGTTGTCAGTGTTTTGGATTTTCATCATTCTAATGGGTACGTAGCAGTGTCTCACTCTTTTAAAATTTGCAATTCTCAAATTCTCTAATCACATGTGATGTTAAGCATCTTTTCATATCCTTATTTGCCATTTGTTTGTCTTTTGGTGAGGTGTCTGTTCAGATATTTTGCCCATTTTTAAAGTCAGGTTGTTCATTTCTTATTGCTGAACTGTAAAGAGTTCTTTGTATATTTTGAATAACAGTCCTTTATCAGATGTGTCTTTTGCAAATATTTTGTCCCAGTCTGTGGGATTGTTTTCTCATTTTCTTGACAGTGTCTTTGGCAGAACAGAAATTTCTAATTTAATGAAGTCCGGCTCATCAATTTCTTCTTTCATGGATTGGGCCTTTGGCATTATTTCTAAGTCATCAACAAACCCATGATCATCTATATTTTCTCCTGTGTTGTCTTCTAAGAGTTTAGTTTTGCATTTTACATCTAGTTATATGATCCATTTTCAGTTATTTTTTGTGAGGGATATAAAGTCTGTGTCTGGAATCATTTTTTTTGCTTGTGTGTGACCAGTTGTTCCAGCACCATTTGTTGAAAAGATATCTTTGCTCTATTGTGTTGCCTCTGCTCCTCTGTCAAAGATCAGTCGACTACATTTATGTGGATCTATTTCTGGGCTCTCTCTTCTGTTCCACTGATCTACTTATCTATTCTTTCACCAATACCATGCTGTCTTGATTACTGAAGCTTTATAATAAGTCTTGAAGTAGGGCAGTGTCAGTCCTTCCACGTTATTCTCTTTGAGTACTGTTGGGAAGAACGGTCATCTCACAATCTCGTCTTCCCATCCATAAGCATGAAATATCTCTCCGTTTCTATCAACAGAGTTTTGTAGTTTCCCTTCTGTATATTTTGTACATATTTTGTTAGATTTATTCTTCTGTGTTTCATTTTTGGGGGGTGCTAATATAAATGGCATTATGTTTTTAATTTCTAATTCCGATTGTTCATTGTTGGTATATAGTGAAGTGATTGACCTTTATATATTAACCTTGTATCTTGCCACCTTGCTATGATTATTCATTAGTTCCAGGAGGTGTTTTTGTTTGTTTGTTTTGTTAGTTCTCTTGGGTTTTCTATATAGACAATCTTGTCGTCTGCAAATAAAGACAAATTTATTTCTTCTTTCCTAATCGGTATACCTTTTATTTCCAAACAAACATTTGTTTTTAAATGATATCCTCATGATTTTTATTTTGCATTTTTTCTTTCTTTTTTTTTCTTTTTGAAAGGCCTAAATTTTAATGTGGATAAATGACAAAACAAAACAGAACAAAATAAAACCTTAACCTTTAACATTTCTTTTTAAATTATAGCACTGCACTTAAATGGTCAAAGAAACACACATTCATATAAACTGTTACTAATTAGGAACTAATGAATGAATCTTTATATTAAGTGAAAATCATTCCTTCTTGTAGCTCAGAACTTTCTGGCAAAGTTGTTTTCTTCCTCTGAAGTACTTCTTTTTAGAAGTTCCTTTAGTAAGAATCTGTTTACGGCAAAATTTCTGTTTTTATTTGCCTGAAAATGGCTTTATTTTGTTCTTTTTCTTGAATAATATCTTAGTCGGGTTTATGATTCTTGTTTCACAGTTGTTTTCTTTTGCACTTTGTCTTTCTGTTGACTTCAAAAATAGACATTGTATATGCTTCTTTGATCTACCTCTCAGTTCCCTAATTCTTTCTTTACCTGTGTGCAATTTCATGTTTAATGTCCATTTAGTTTTTTTCTTATCCATTTAGTTTTTAATTGTAATAATTATATTTTTTCATGTTTAGGGTTCTATTCGGTTGTTTTCCACAAATGCCTTGGCCTTTTTAAGAGTATTTTGCTCCTTGCTCCTTTGTTTTATTCTCCTTTGTTCCCTAAAACATTTCATTTTATTTTCTTAAAACATAATTATTTTTTATTCTACATACCATAATTAATATATATGAAGTCCTTGGGAATTTAATCCTGCTATTTGCTGTTTCCTCTGATTCTTACTTACAGTGACTGGGTTTCTCATGTTTAAAAATTTTGGATGGTGAGCAAATGTTCAGCTGTGTTTATCTCTGGAAACCCATGAGGTCTGGATTATGAGTGCATCATTATGGAGAAGATATGTATTTGCTTCTAACAGGTGGCTCTAAAATGCTATGATGACAGACCATTTTAAAATTGATTCTTTTGGGGGTTTCCAGTCAATATAAATGTGTGAATTAAATCCGTTGTGCAGATAAGTTTTAGTTTCACCTTCATTTACCAGTGGGCAGATAATGTCTATTCCAGCCTTTTACTGAGACTGTGACACTGGAGGCTTCCTGCTTTATCTGGGGTCTCAGCTCCAATTTTTCACCTTACTCAGGCTGAACGTCTAGTCTTCTGCATGGCCATTGAAACTTGAGTTTGTTTCAGAGGTTGACAAATGCTCTCAGGATAGCTGCAACGTCAGCACCAACTCTCTCTTCAGTTTTGGCTCCTAGTGATTTCCCTTACTGTCAGGTCAGCTCAGCACTGAATCTAAAAGTATGCATGTTATATTTTATCCAGGGTATCTATATGTTTTATTTCAGGACTTTTTAGGCTCTCTGGCTATTTGCCAGAAATGCCACAGCACTAGTTTCTTTCTAAAAGTAGTCATTCTTTCACTCATTGTTAAATATCACCTTGACTTCTGAATGGATTGTGGGTATATTGACAATATCTACTAGGTATAAACTACTGGCAGCTACCTATCACAGAAGAGGGCAGCAAATTTGAAATAACTTATCCTTTTGTAAAGGAAAAATGTGTTCCACATTTTTAAGTGCATTGTCTTGAGTTATCCTGTGGGATCTTTATGGTTTCTTACTATCTGCCATTTAAAATAATTACAAAATCCACCTAATTGGACAAATAAGAACTGCAGCACCTTGTAATGAGGGTTTCTCTGTCTACCTGTCCAAGTTTCAGATATCTTGCTGACATATATTGGTTGAAGGCATCATTAATGCTGATAAAACTTAAATTCTATATTTTATAATTAAATAAAAATAAATAGAAGTTCTAATGTTCTCTCTCCCTTACCCCAGTGGCTAATCTCTTACCCCTCTGGGGTACAGGTACCAGTCCCCACACTGGGAGAGTGTTTGATTGTCCCAAGTCGGAGGAACATACTTATGGCACCTAGTGGGTAAAGGCCAGGAATTCTGGCTAACCATCCTATGATGCACAGAATCGCCCCTGCAGCAAATAATTTTTTGGTCAAAATTGTTAAGAGAGGGCCGGCCTGGTGGCGCACTGCTACAATGCGCCGCTTGGGAGCGCAG
>NW_007750642.1:0-9893 GCF_000696425.1 Galeopterus variegatus | reverse complement strand
AGGATCTCTAAACAATAAATTCCTTACTTTGCACAAGGAAAAAAATAAAATTAAAAAAAAACATCACTATTGAAAATAAAATAAATTATAAAAAAGGTAATATAGCCTATTACTAAATATTAAAGGCAATATTGGATAAGATAAAAACAGTATTTTTCAAGATTGATTAAAAAGGTAAATCTGAAACTGAATACATTGTTGTAATTTTTTTTAAAAAGAGTAATTTTTTTAAAGAGGGTAGATATATTTCTCCAAAAGACACAATAAATAGTTTGATCTTTCAATAGCTCAAATGTACTTTGCAGATAATTGAAAAATACCTTTAAGCTACTGAATAAAATCCACCATGAAATTATCATTCAGTAACGAGAGTGATTCTTTGGATACATAAAACAGGAGAACTTATCACTCAGATCTGTGGTAAAATATTTACTGAAAGATTCACATGAAGAGGAAAAAGCTAAATCCAGTAAGGTAATGACAAATATAGGAAAAATTCTGAGCAAAGAAACTGTTAAATAAATTAGTTAATTGAATGAATATTCATGTTTTTCCCTCTGATGTCATAGCTTTTCATACACCCTGAAATATCTTGCTTATGAGCATTCAACTTAGTGATTGTATGCAATGGCATTTGTTTCTCTTCTATAGTAAAAAATAAACCCAAAACAAATTTATTTGGTTTGAATGGTGAAGACAGCTCCATATTGGTATGAAAAATAAATACTATAAATATCATGCTGTATACAGGAGTTTTAATCATTTTAATATTTTACAATGTTTGTTACATTTCTAATCCAAAAATAAATAAATAAACAAACAAATAAAATAAATTAGGGAGAAGACATGCAATCCACTCAAGCTCTCCTCAATTGCTCATATGTATACAAATCATTTTATTAAAATGCTGACATGATTGAGTAATTCTAGGTGCAGCTTGAGAGCATGCATCTCCTATAAGCTCCTTTGTTTCCCTGAGCATGAGTGGAGTGGTGTCTCCATACAACCTAGACACAGTAACATTTACTTACAAGCTCTACGAATGATACAAAAAAATCACTACAAATATCTTCTTTACTAAATTTTCAACACTATTTTCTATTTCTGTGTTGAATTATTACTCTTTCTCAAACCTTACATTTGATGCTTCCTTTCTAAAAGTTTGGAGTGCCAGACATCTCAACTGGTATCATGTTAGATAAGCCACAAATCATTAACTCATGCTTTAAAATTCCAGGAGTGGTTTTTATTCACTATTTTAACTAGAATATAATTCTCAGTTCTCTTCATGTAAGTAAAGTGCTTTGCATAAAATGTTCCTACAAAATGATCTCACACAATTGTAGGAATATTTCATTAAACTTCCTCATACTCTCATGTTTTTTTTTCTCTCTGCCTCACTGTTAACTAACTACTGCAGTTCTTGATTCTCTAATTAAGTAATTAAACACATGTTTTGAAATCATAATATGGAGAATGCTCATATCATTACAGGTAAAACAATAAGAATGAGGTTAATTGTATTTTTTCTGCAGTAGAGGAAAACAGTACCAGATGGAACTGAGCTATTTGTTCCTAAGTCTGAGGCAGTTCATGGTAGCAGATTTGTAAAGAATACCAAAACTGTAAGAGTTGACTGCCCTTGTTGTAATATTGGATATTTGGGTAATTGCTTTGCTGTTATCAAAGGATTGACATAGTAAGGTCTTTTAAGGAGAAGTGTTCTTGAAGTTCTATTGCCATCAAAAGGAACTGATTTATGACTATTTTAAAATGGCTAACAAAAATCTACCACTCTAATTTTAAATTAAATTTACGTATCATGTGAGAAGTGCATAGGCTAAGACAAAATCTATGTAAGTTAAGAGCTAGGTTTCCATTTTATTCCCAGTAAAATAAGATGGAAGCATGCCTAATAATTTCAGGGTTTTTAGGTTGTATTTTGTTCTCTCTTCCCATTCTCTCACCTTGCACTTACTACAACCTTCCCTCTCTATACTGATACCTGAAATTCTCTTAGGAGTGGGGATTACACTTATTTTTTCCACATTGTGGAAAATATTTAAAATAATAATTCCACAGGGGAAAAGAAGCTCAAAAATTTACTCATCTTAAGGAATAATTTAATGATATTTTTCTAAGATTATTTTTAATGGATGACAGATATGCTAAGTGTATTTAAAAAGATGGAAGGAAGATATATTCAAAACAATAAAGGATGAAAATTGCCAGCCAATAATACTTTACCAGAAAGACTATTCCTTCACAATGAAGGACAAATAGTATATTTCTCTGACAAATAAAAACCATGGGAGTTCACTACCACATGACCAGCCCTACAAGAAATTATCAAGGAAGTACTGGGTTTGACACCACAAAAACAACCATCACTGCTATGAATACTAAAGGAAGAACAGTACCTACTAGCAAGACAAAAATGCTAACAAAAGAGAAAAAAATGTTTATCTCTCACCTCAAGAAACCAACAAATGCAGAAGATAAACAGAAAATTAGAAAGAAAGGAGCAAAAGTTATTTAAGACATCTAAACAAACATCAGTAAAATGCTTGGAGCAAATTAACACCTTTCAATATTAACTGTAAATGTAAAGGGATTAAATTCCCCATTCAAAACACACAGACAGAGTACCTGGATTAAGAATATGGACCCAACAATATGCTGTCTTCAAGAGACTCACTTGACCTGTAAAGACACACATAGACTAAGAGTGAAAGGATGGAAAAATATATATCATGCAAATAGAAATGAAAATGAACTGTAGTAGCTAATCTTATATCAGATAAAAAGACTTTAAAGCAAACACCATAAAAAGAGATAAAGACGGCCACTTTATACTGATGAAAGGATCTATCCATGTAGAAGACATAACAATCATAAATATATATGCACCTGATGTTGGAGCAGCCAGATTTATAAAGCAAACACTATTAGATCTAAAGAAAGAGATAGATAATAACAGGATAATAGCAGGGGACCTGAACACCCCACTCTCATCATTGGACAGATCATCTAGGTAAAAAATCAATAGAGAAACACAAGATCTAAACAACACTTTATACCAATTGGACTTGGCAGATATCTACAGAACATTCAATCCAACAACATCAGAATACTTGTTTTTCTCATAAGCACATGGAACATTCTCCAGGATAGACCACTTGTTAGGTCACAAGTCAAGTTTCAACAAATTCAAAAAAATTGGGATTATTCCATATATTTTTTCCAATCACAATGCATTAAAATTAGAAGGTAATAATAAATGAAACTCTGAAAAGTATACAAACACATGGAGGTTAAACAACATTCTACGTAATGACATGTGGGTCCAAGAAGAAATTAAACAGGAAATCAACAAATTTCTTGAAACTAATGAAAATACTGACACATCATACCAAAACATGTGGGTTACTGCAAAAGCAATATTAAGGGGAAAATTTATCACATTAAATTTCTGCTTACTTCAGAAGAATGGAAAGATGTCAAATAAATAACATAATACTTCACCTTAAAGATCTAGAAAAACAAGAACAATCCCAACCTAAAGTTAGTAGATGGCAAGAAATAATTAAGATCAGAGCAGAACTAAGTGAAATAGAAAGCTGAAAACCAGTACTAAAGATACTGACACATCATACCAAAACATGTGGGTTACTGCAAAAGCAATATTAAGGGGAAAATTTGTCACATTAAATTTCTGCTTACTTCAGAAGAATGGAAAGATGGCAAATAAATAACACTGCTTACTTCAGAAGAATGGAAAGATGTCAAATAAATAACATAATACTTCACCTTAAAGATCTAGAAAAACAAGAACAATCCAAACCTAAAGTTAGTAGATGGCAAGAAATAATTAAGATCAGAGCAGAACTAAGTGAAATAGAAAGCTGAAAACCAGTACTAAAGATCAATGAAACAAAAAATACGTTTTTAAAAAAGATAAATAAAATCAACAAACCTTTAGCAAGATTAACTAAGAAAAGAAGAGAGAAGAATCAAATAACAAAAATTAGTAATAATTAGTTCTCTATAATGGGAACTATAAAACACTGCTGGAAGAAATTAAAGAAGACACAAGAAGATGGAAAGATATCCCATGCTCTTGGATTGGAAGAATTAACATTGTGAAAATGCCCATATTATCCCAAGTGATCTACAGATTCAATGCAATCCCCATTAAAATTCCAATGACATTTTTCTCTGAGATAGAAAAAGCTATCCAGACATTTACATGGAACAAAAGACCATGCCTAGCCAAAACAATTCTGAGCAAAAAGAAAAAAAAAAGCTGGAGGCATAACACTACCTGACTTTAAACTATATTACAAAGCTATAATAACCAAAGGAGCATGGTATTGGCATAAAAACAGGCACATGGATCAATGGAATAGAATAGAGAACCCAGAAATCAATCCGTATGTCTACAGCCATCTAATCTTTGACAAAGGCAGTAAATCTACATACTGGGGAAGAGACTGCCTTTTCAACAAGTGATGCTGTGAAAACTGGATACTCACATGTAGGAGAATGAGACTAAACCTGTACCTTTTACCATATACCAAAATCAACTCAAAACAAATTAAAGAATTAAATATACATCCTGAAACAATAAAACTCCTTAAAGAAAACATAAAGGAAACACTGCAGGAAGTAGGAGTGGGTACAGATTTCACGAATTGAACCCAAAAAGCACAGGAAACTAAAGGAAAAATAAACAAATATGATTTTATCAAACTAAAAACCTTCTGCATAGCAAAAGAAACAATCAATGGAGTAAAAAGACAACCAACAGTGTGGGAGAAAATATTTGCAAAATATACATGTGACAAAGGATTAATATCCAGAATATACAAAGAAACCAAACAACTTTACAGAAAAAAATCAAATGACTCAATTAAAAAATGGGCAAAGGAGCTGAATAAACATTTCTCAAAGGAAGATATATGAATGGCCAACAGACATATGAAAAAATGCTTAATCTCACTCAGCATTTGGGAAATGCATATCAAGACCACTTTGAGATACCATCTCACTCCAGTTAGGATGGCTAACATCCAAAAGACTGAGAATGATAAGTGCTGCAGAGTTACAGAGAAAAAGGAGCTCTCATACACTGTTGGTGGGCTGCAAAATGGTGCAGCCTTTATGAAAAATTGTATGGATGTTCCTCAAACAAGTACAGATAGATCTACCATATGACCGAGTGATTCCACTATTGGGAATATACCCAGATGAATGGAAATCATCATGTTGAAGGGATAAATGTACTCAAATGTTTATTGCAGCTCTATTTACAATAGCCAAGAGCTGGAACCAGCCCAAATGTCCATCTTCTGATGAGTGGATAAGGAAACTGTGGTATATCTAAACAATGCAATACTACTCTGCTATAAAAAAGAACAAAATACTACCATTCACAACAACATGGGTGGACTTAGAAAGAATTATATTTAGTGAAACAAGTCAGGCACAGAAAGAGAAATACCACATGTTCTCACTTATTTGTGGGAGCTAACAATAAATAAATAAGCACAAAAACAAATAAAGGGTGAGGGTGAAGAAGAAGACAGAATAACCACAAAAATTCCTTGAGCTATTTAAGTCAAGTGAACAGATATGATGAGGGAGGGGAAGGGAGGTGGTGGAGAGGAATGGGTAAAGGGGCATGAAAATTAACTACAATGTATATTGAGAAATAAAATAAATAAATAAATAAATAAATAAATAAATAAATAAATAAATAAATAAAGATGGAAGATCTGAAAAGTGGCTCAGGCAATGAAGTCAAACTCACGGTTTGTCTATAGTTAGTAATAGGAAAGATAAATATCCCAAATTGCTAACACATTTTGTTAATTAGGTAAAGCAAATCCAAATGTAGAATGGCTATTTTGGGATTTTTCAAGTCTAATTTTTTATCACTTCTAATCAGTAAGTGTGTCTCCTTATAATTTTGGGTTTGTTCATCCACGCAGAACGCAAGCTTTTTAGTCAGCAAATGTTTATTTTTGTTTTCTATTCATATTGTCTGGCATGAGCCTTTATTCGTATGAGGTATTCTAGATAGAGTCACTAAGTGAATATGAATCTTTTCTATGGATGCCTTTAAGATGCATATTAATGACTATTTGGCACAGGAGAGTGAAAACAAAAAGATAAAATTTGGGGTCAAAACAGATCTGGGTTAATACCTTGGCTCTGCCAAAATTTAGACTTTAGGTAAATTAATTTTGTTGAAACAATGGTTTTAGGTGAATTAATTCCTTTGAGCCTCTGCTTTTCCATCTATGAAATGGGGATAACTTCTATAAGAGGTCCATTTGAGTACTAAGACTAAAAATGAATGTAAAATTTTAGCATGTTCCCTAACATGCTTTAGGCAATTAAATCAATCTTATTCTAAATCTTCTAGACCTTAGTCATTCAAAGAGCATGTGTAGTCTTAAATTAACCAAAATATTATATAAAATATAGTTCTTTAAATTTGGAATGGATGGAAAATGAGTAATATTCTCAAGATTAATTATAATGTATATTCTTATGCTGAATGCTTGGATAGGAATAGTAACAATTTAAAACACATTTCCTTAAGAATTTCTGTGAGGATGCAAATATAAACAAGCTTTAAAAAGTACAGAGTTATCCAGAAATAACTAAATTACAGAGTTTTCTTTAGTCATGTTAACTTTCAAAGATGCTGCCATGAAAGAAAACCAAGACAGCAATATCCTTTCAAGGCACCTAGCACACCAAGTGTCCAGGTGTGCTTTCACCTCACCTGAAAACAAAGCAGTGTTTAAGTCAGCAAGGTCAGGAGCAAATAATGAAGGTTCCAGAAAGCATTGTCCAGGTGTGCTTTCACCTCACCTGAAAACAAAGCAGTGTTTAAGTCAGCAAGGTCAGGAGCAAATAATGAAGGTTCCAGAAAGCATTGACCCCACCCTCTCCATTTCCAACTCAGACATCCCACTCTGCTTTCATTTTCACATCCATTTTCATGGTATGCTCAGTTATTCTGATGTTCCTCCTTTGCTTTGGTTTGACTTTTTTGCCTTTATTTCTGTCCTTGCTCTCTACTGGTACTAACCTGATCTGAATACATATCTGATTTGGGGAATGGGAATTAGGATTAGTTCAATTTCCATGGTCAAAGCTGATGGGCCCTTACTGATCTTCATCTGTGACCAAGTGCAGTCCCAAATTTAATGAAAAACACTCTAGGTAGACACCAGTCTTCAACTTGCCTTCTTTAATGAATATAAAATAAGGGTCCCTTTAAATACAGGGACTGTATTCTTCCTGGGCTCAGGCTCTAGATTACAACAACCTCCAAAATAATTTCCATCATTATTATCACCTATCATTATCATCATCATCATCATCACCACCACTAAACTTTCTTGAGCACTATCAGACACTGTGCAAAGGTCTCTGTAGGGATTATCGTACTTAATTTTAACTGCAACACTGTATTGAGGAACCAGTGGGAAAACAGGCTTACAGAACTCTAAGAGAAGGAGTCTGGAACTAAACTAGGGTCTGGAGGAAACCCAGGTCTGAAATCTTATGGCCTATGCATCTCTGTATGCCTTGCAGTGCACATCAATAGCTAAATCTAGAAGTAAAAAACAGAACAAAGCAAAATAAAAACTCATAGAGCTGACCCAGTTATTAGCATTTTTCAGAAAATAATGCTTCTGAAATGGCAGTTTTCTTTTCTCTTCTGTAATCTTAATGCTTTTTTTGTAATTAGATTTTAAAAATGCTTTCTGAAAAGAAGTTGAAATATTACTAAGATCTTTTATTAAAACAAATAGTGACTGTCATAAACCCTTATATTGACAGCATGTATTACCTGGAATCACCATCTTTTAGAAAATAATTAGGAACTCTTCAGTTGTATCTGTCCAGGTGTGTATTCTTTGAATGCTACTTGAATTTTTTTCTCTTTTATAATGAAAGAATAAACTAAAAAAAGATTTTCTGTTGCTCATAAAATGTTGAAGGGACTCAAATAGAGACAGATTGGATGTATAAACCTAAAAGGGAACTTTCTACAAAAATATTTAGTTTGGTCTTATGCAGCTCATCATGTAGTACCAAAGCATTCCAAAGCAAATACCTTTTTGAGCTGTGAGATTACAAAAAGCATCTGGAAATAAAGAACTTCTATGGCCTGCTTTCTTCTTCTTTCTTTTCTTTTAAAACTTGGGAGAAAATTTCCACACTTTGGTATTTTAAATGCCTTTTTCTCTCTTATAAAAACAGAAGTTTTAATTATCAAGCATTAAAACTATTGCGAACTTTCCTGAAAAAAAATATGTAATTACTGTATATCAAGCCTAGGTTTTGGAGGCAAATGAAACTGGGATAATATAAAAACAGAAGTTTTAATTATCAAGCATTAAAACTATTGCGAACTTTCCTGAAAAAAAAATACATAATTACTGTATATCAAGCCTAGGTTTTGGAGGCAAATGAAACTGGGATAAAACCTTCTCTGTATTTATTGATCACTTGCTGTGTGACCTTGGACAAGTTATCTCCTTGCATACTCATTATGATGATACATAAGTGGAAGATATACAGGTAAAAAATAGATGGATAGATAGATATGCTTCATACACATAATGGTTATATATATGGATATATATTTTACTTATATATAAATATACACACCATATAGAATATGGTAATATATATGAGTAGTGCATATGTATGTCAGTACCTACGTTACAAACTTCTTTTCTCCTTCAAAACCATCTATTTAAAATGAATTCCCATTTTTGAATAAATAAATTCATGTCAAGAAAAAAATTGCTATCAGTTTAATTCCTATGTCCTCCAGAAACACTGGCATTTTTTAAAGTGTTGAAAATAAAAGCACCAGTGAGGAAGATATTCTGGACAACTCTTGGTAAGCAAATGTCTATTCTGCCAATGCCAACATGAAATAGATCCCCCAGGTAGAGCTGCAGAAGGCAGTAATGAGGCCAGAGGTAATTGCGACAGCTATTGCTTTAGGCTTCTCAACAGTTGGGGGCAGATGGACTGTGGTTTGGATGACAGAAGAATGAGCGAATATAAGTAAAAACAAAATATGCAGATATTTACCAAAACCACAAAAATGATCTGTCCTAAACAATTATGCCCAAAACCATGAAAAATATTTGATTTAATTCAAATCTTTTCTCTATCTGCATTGACTATTTAGTAATAGGCTTGTGTCACAATTCTCTACAACATAGAATGTTGCACTATAAGAGAGTATCACATAATATTTTTACTTTTTTTGATACTGAAGTTCTGTGCAGACAATACTTTAATTTCCATTTGAATCATGATAAGAAAAATTAAAAGGGATGAAAGATAAAAGGAAAGGAATGGAAGAGGAAAATAACATAAGCTTACTCAGGAAATATCCTAGATATGTTAAGATCATTAGCTTAATTACTTTTCACAATAATTACATGCGGTGGGATATTTTTCCCTGTTTATTTTTCATAAAAGAAAAAGAAAATAAAGCTCAGGGATTTGGGGCATCTCATCCGCATGCAGAAAGATAGTCTATGATCATTCTGGGATTTGAATCTATCTTTAAGTGCCTTCAAAATTAACTAATATGCAATGCATTAGACACAGGCACATGTCTGACTTCACGTTTGTGTTCTTGCCGTGACATCAGATGTGTTTACCACATGATGGCCCCACACGATCAGTCTCCAAGCCAATGACCATCTCTACAATGAATCTTCTCGTGAACCTTGAGCTACTTCAGGATTATGCTCTTCTCCATATCCAGGTTCCAGTGAAATATAATATTATAAAGCAAGGAAGATTCTTACTTTAAGTCTTGCTTTGTTATTATTACTATT
>NW_007750641.1:0-9894 GCF_000696425.1 Galeopterus variegatus | reverse complement strand
TCCTGTGATTCCTTGTGCTATGTGTGTTAAATAAATCTGTATGTCGTTTCTCCTACTAATCTCTCTATTGTCAGTACATTGTCAGCAGACCTTCAGAGGGTGGAGGGGACGATTTCCCTTGTCCCCTATATTCCATATTTAATTATCTTTAGGCCTGTTATTAATTTTAGAAAGTCTTTTTTAAAACTGTTTAATAGAAATTTGTGACTGGATAGATTCTTTCAAATTCGAATAGAGTACAAATTCTTTTTTTCCCCTATCATGAAGGAAACTGCTTTCTTAGGCATTTTATGCACTGATCTCTAATGTCAGAGAGAAATAGAACATTTAACCACTTATAGGCAAATGAACAGTAGTGCATCACTTAATGACAAGGATAGGCTCTGAGAAATGCATCATTAGGCAATTTCATCATTGTGCAAACATATTTACAAATACTTACACAACTTACATAGTAGAGCCTACTACACGCCTAGGCTGTATGCTATAATCTATTGCTCCTAGGCTACAAACCTGTACAGCACATTACTATACTGAATATATAGGCAATTGTAACACAGTGGCAAGTATTTGCATATGTAAACATATCTAAATAAAGAAAGTTTCAGCTCCATTGTAATTTTATGGCACCACCATTGTATATGCAGTTCATCATTGACTGAAACATTGTTATGTGGCACAGGACTTATATACAGACAATGAGCACTGGCTTAAGAGGAAAATACATGCAGCCTTTGCAGAAAGGACAAAAATGAAGCCAACTAAAAACACTTGCCAGGAGCCTCAGTAAGGAGCAAGGTGTAAGGTGTCATGGCTCACCCAAAAAACACTTTGCTGCACTTGTATGAAGTCATGTTTTGAGGAGAAAACCTTTAATTCTTTTTAAAAACCCAAAAACTAAACGGCTATAAACATGAAAACCATATTTTTTAGGCTACTTATTAATGATGATTCTGTTTGTACAGTTCAGACTCCAGCATAATGTTGGGGTAGTTTGCAATAGTTTTGCAGACTGATGAGAATATAGTAGTCTCATAAATTTCTTAAACATGTTTGAAGATTCTGCTATTCTCTCAAATTAATGGTTGCAACAGGAACATTTTATTCATTCACTTAAAGTGCAGGTCATTTCTAACAGCTTTGTTCTTTCCACGCATTAAAAGCCTGAAGCAAATGATACTAAAGGCCTTATTTTCTGGTTCCTTTTTAGGCCATAAATCCCAACCTCTGTTTCCATCCTGACAAAAGTTAAAGAGTTGTAATAAGGTATCGTAATGAGGGCCCATTTATAAATATCTAATATTCACCAAATGCTTACTGACTACCTAATATTTTCCAGGTAATTTGCCAGAATTTCACCACTGAAATTCCCTTATAACATGTCAATTAATATTACCTCCTCTTGGTTAGATTCAGTTACAGCCATCTGTCAAAGAGAAAAATATAAACTTGAATTCTCTTGGTCAAATATGGTCAAGGTTTTCCAGCTAGAGCTGGATTTTACTCTGTAACACAGCTATCAAGATTTTCTGCACTTGGGTTTTCAACTTGATTAATCAACTGGAGCAGCTTTTGCATAGGTAATGGGTAATGAAGGAGGAATCGTTGAGTAAGGTTTGAGCTAGGCACTAGAGTACTATTGAGTTTTATTTTGTGAACACTCACAAGCATTCCAAGGTTATGTGCAAATCAGTTGCCTTGAGAGGAACACCAGACCCGGAGATACCCTGTGCCGAGAAGCCAGCAGCGGGAGAGAGACACCAAGTCGCCAAAGCAGAGTAAGTGAGCTGAGCACATAAGGCTCAGTGATTCCTGATTCTCTTGGAAGTGACTCTGCTTGTGAGTTGGTGTTCCTGGTAGCAGCAGGGACCGAGACACAGGGTATGGTCATTTCCATTTTGCATTAAATCCTCCTGTGTTCTGTGCATGGGGAGCAAATTAGCAAGGAGATCCCCTCTCAACCCTGGACCACATTCCAGCATTGCACACTGTCTGCTCCCCACAAGCTCTTGTCTCTTACTGCCATGGAGGTAGGCGGGCCTTTTGCCAGTGGATGTTTGCCCCTGGCAATGAGTGCCACTGAGGTGAGCAAGGCAGAAAACAGAGTTGGAGAGAGCTCCTGGTGTCTAATTGTTGCTCCTACAGCAGGCTACACTCTAGAAAGTACTATTCTGGACTAGCTCCCTTTTTCAGATGAGGAAACAGGTTCAGAGCATGTAAGAACCTGTCTCAAGGTCACACAGAAAGCGTATAGTCAGGATTCCAACCCCAACAGTTTGACTCTGAAAACAGAACTTGAGGCCTGTTTGACCTCAGAGTCCAGTAATATATGACTGCCTTGAGAACACATAATATAATATAAAGAAAAGGATGCCACGTGATTTCTTATTTTTTGGATAAGGTTACTTTGTGCTCGTCCACCTTTCCTCCTGTTCCTGGAGTGGAGAGTGTGTGTAATCTAACCCCATTCAGGCCAGAGGAAGCTTGTTTGGGAGGGTAATAATTTAGGAGTGCCTGACACAGATTTGCCTGAACATCAAGGAAAGCCTTATTCCTAAAGACATTTCCAGATCAAAGCTGAGAAGGGTTGGGGCTGAGGGTGGTGGGGCATTTTCTTCCAAGAATTCAGATTGAAAAGGGGAAGAAAAAGGAGATTAGAAGATAGGAAGTCAGGATTTTGAGAGGATGTGCTTGAATAGTCTCCATTCATTTTTACTATTTATTATAAGACCAGAAAAAGTTGTTGAAAAAAAGAAAAGGTTAGTATATATTTAATTAGGAAAAGAAGGGAAGAAAGAATCTCTTTAGGCAAATACTTTGAATTCAACCTCATAGTAAATTTATGTTATCAACTGTTTGCTATTTACAGCTTAAAATTTTTTTTTTTTTAGTTTTTTGTGACCGGTAAGGGGATTGGAACCCTTGGCTTGGTGTCGCCCGCACCGCGCTCAGCCAGTGAGTGCACCAGCCATCCCTATATAGGATCTGAACCCATGGCCGGAGTGCCGCTGCACTCCCAGTGCCGCACTCTCCTGAGTGAGCCATGGGGTCAGCCCAAATTTTTTAAAATAAGTATTTTTCTTTAGTACACCTAAAATGTATTTTATTGCCAACGATGCAGATAAGCACGGAGAAAAGAAATATTTCCCGTGTCATCCTATAACCTTGAAATAATCATAGTTACTATTTTGGTATAAAATCTTCAAAGCTTTTTCCTTTTTCTTTATATATATGTATTGACCCAAAATGAGATAAAAGTGTACTTCAATATATTAAAATAGTATTCCTAATACATTATGTATTTAGATACAATAATTTACCCTACGGGGTGCAGTAGCCAAAATTTTGAATAGATAATGAATGAATAAGTGAAGAGGTCTCTTTCTTTATGATAACTGACCATAGAAAATTTTAGGTATTCAGAATTAGCAAATACTGCAGAGAATTGACAGGTTTAACAAGCTTTCAACCAAAAAGTGATCAGCAGTCATGTAAAACAAAAGAAAGCAGAAGTTAATAAAGAAGCAAAAGAGGTAAAGTGAAGACTCAAGCATGAATATGAATAAGCAAGTTTTGGGGGGTATTGTAGCAGGTGGCAGCAGATATCTCTTGGAAAGAGGATTATTCTCAGTTGATTAGCAGTTTTGCAACTTTGTTTTGGTGCTTGGAGGCCCTAGAGACTAACAGGACCCTGCTCTCCAGGTGTTTTTAAGCCTGTCAGCATCATTACTCACAGGAATTTTTGAGTTACGGTGACTGTAAGTGGTATTGAAAGATCATTTCTTAAACATAGAAATTCTCTAGGTCCCCTGAGAAATTCACCCCCAAGTCAGCAAAAATTTGTTGAGAATTTTCTCTGTATTAGGTATTGTGGAAAATATAAAATAAATATTGGAAAACAATAGTCCCTACAAATATCTTATTAATTTATTGGGACCACAAAACATACCCAGAAAACATTAAACAAAAGGACCCAAAGTGATCCACAGTTATTGGACTCATCAGTGTAGAAAGTTAGTACTCTGAAAGTTAGAGCACGATCCAGGTGCTTGTAACGGTGGCGGGAGAAGTTGAACAGCACGTAAAAGGAAGGCTGGGGTTCAGGTGGGTGGAGAGGAGAGAGAAGGTCACTCAAGTCAGGAGCAAAAATAGGCTCAGAGCTCTCCCCTGGAGTGGAGATGAAAGGGCCCTTGTGCTCCTGCATGTGGGGCAGCTGTGCTGTGTAATGGGAAGAATCTCAGACCGCAAGCAAGGAGGTCTTTGTTCTGCCAGTTGCTAAGTAGGTGAACATAAGGTTGTGATTTATTCAAATCTCAGTTTCTCCATCTGTGAAATGGGTAGCATTATCTTTATGTGCCTCAAAAAGCCACTGGGGTCCCCATGAGATAAGGTGTGTGATGTGTGTGTGTGATGTGCTTTGCAAATTGAAAAACGGGATGTGAAGGTCTGTTGTGGTGATGATTTACTGCATATACAGACAGAAGAAAAGCACAAAACCAGGGCACGAAAGGACAATAAAGTGTGACTGCAACACACCCCGTGGCAATGCGAGTCATTTTAGAGGGAGCGAGTGCAGAATTGGGGCAGGTGCAGCAGGGAGAGGAGGCTGGTTGATTTGCTGAGGACACTGACACTTCTCTGCCTCATTGACACGGGGAAATGGTGGGAAGTGAGAAGACCTGGGGGGGAGGAAAGGTTTCCCAGGGAAATGGAGCATTTTGGAGAAAGCTTGATAATAGGGGTGGATTTTCGTAATTTGTATTTTGCTTAATAAAATGGCACTTTCTTGAGTCTTATGTGCAAAACATCATCTTAAATCCTTTAACATATTCTTCCCAATAATTGAATGGTAGGAAAAGGAAATTTCTTTTTTTCCTCCACATTTCGCTTATTTTCCTTTTGTATCCCTAGAAGTAGATGACATAATGCTCCACAAAGAAATGAATTAATCTTGAGAAAATATTATTAATCTAATTGGGTAGTAGCTAGAGCTTGGCAGCCGTTCTCAGCTTACACGCCACAGTTTTTTTTTCTGATCAAGGCATTCAGATATTATGAATTATTAAGGCTTAATATAATCAACTCTTAATGAGTGATAATAATGAGGTTCAGATAAAACAGGAAAGAATAATGCATCCACATAATCTACAAAGATACATTTCAACTTTGGTGTTTGTATCATTCCTTCCCTAATCATTTAATAGATTTAACAATAGTTCTATCTTCCCTTATGCATCGAACTTTCTGATGGACAAAGAAAGAGCCAAAAGACATGCACCAAGAAGGAGAAAAAAAAGAAAGCCTGGAGAACTCACACACCCTATTAAAGGCTCCTGAGTGAGCCTGGCAAATTTCCTGCCTGTTTTTGTTCTTTGCCCTCTGTACAGATCGCTCGCAAAGGTTCTATTTTGGTTAAATCTGGGAGCTTTCTCAGTGCTTATTCTCCTGGATTCAGCGTTCCTTTCAGTATGGATCACATCCTCCACCTCCAAATGATCCCTTCTGCAGACTTCAAACCCCAGGGCTTTCCGTCTCTTCTATCTTGACGCCTGTACTCCCTCTTGCTCAGAGTTCCCCTGGAGTCTTTTAACAATGGCATCTTATCCGATTTAGTTCTTGGTTTCCCTGTCCTGTTGTCCCTAGAGATTTTCTCTTGGGAAGTTCCCTAACCTTAATTATCTTCGACTGTGTCTTCACAGTGTGATGTGTGCCCATCTTTCCAGTCTTGATGGATCCCCACTCAGTGTCCTCTCACTCACAAGTTTCCCCCGTCACGTCCCTGACATTATTGCAACTCAAACATGCTTGAAATTGAATTATTACTCAAGAGTCTCTGGCTGTTCTCCTTACACTGTATTGAGAACTCACAGAGAGTTGGTCAAATCAAATGAATTTGGTTAAATTTGATTTCTTAAAAAAGCATTGGTCTCTCTTCCTCTCTCATTTAGGGGTTAACACTGCTTTATCCAATCACATACAGCAATGAGATCATTCAGATATGTGTCCTTGGGTCCAGGTAGCTTTGTTGTTGAGCATGTCTCGTCTCCTTCTAGCCAACTTGTTCATTCAGGTAAGAAAAGCTTTCCTTTCTTTCACCCCATCAATGATCCCCAGGGAATCTTGGCTGTGGCCAAATCTCTTTTCTCTACCCCACCCCCAAGTTGCCCTCTCTCTTCCTTGTGATCACCAGGCACATTGGACTAATCCCCCTGCTGTGTCCTGCCCTCTCTGCATGTGTCCTGACTCCTGGTGTAAAGAAAACACCCAGATTCTTTTGCTTACTTAAATGTCATTGCCTGGTAGGGGGCCTTGAGTAAGTGTAACAAAGATGCAGGCTTAGCAATCTTTTTATTATGCGGACATTTCCATTGAAAGTCTGCTGTCCTTTCTCTTGAAGAGACTAGAGAATTTTCATATATTCATATTCCGTATCTTTATCTTAAGAGTGGGCAAGTAGAAAGCTGTTTTCTCAAATGTTTTTTCGTAGCTTTTGTTTTGTTTTTGCTTTGTTCTCTGAGAAGATCTCCTTCTAAATCCTACATGCCTGTTCACATGGAACCTCTGAACTCTCGGCTGTTATACAGCCTGTTGAGTGTGTTTGTGCACACTTTCTCACATTGATGCAAAGACTTTGTGTTGTTTGTGTGCAGGGCAGATAGTAGTGCACGCTTTGAGGAGACTGAGACTCAGAATGGGTAAGTGGCCTGTCCAAGGCCATATTACTAGTGGATGTCTGAGCTGAGGCTTGAACTCTAGTTTATTGTTTCTAACATGTGGTTTTCCCCTTCTGGAGCATTCTATTGCCTGACCTTCATCAATAAGATGTCACTATTGATTTATCACCTGGGTAAAGTTTGAATTCAAGTCTACCTTATGTTCCTTAGTGTCTTTCAGCTGGGGTCATTCCCTGGAGCATGTATTCTTAACCTTACACTTGGGTGGGTTGGAGACCCCTGCTCACCTGTCTTTGGTGCCTGATGTTAATGCTTACTCCTACAATCATAGATACCAACCATGTTTCGGCTAGAAGAGATTTTTTTCCTCCATTTACTCTAACCTTGCCATTTATGGATAGGGAACTGAGGTCTAAAGAGTTTTTGTGATTTCCCAAACATGTCTAGCTTGTTAGTGGTAATGTTTAGTTCACAGTCTAGATATCTTATTCCTAGACTCTTTCCACTGTTAAATCTAGGCTGAAAGGAGCACATTCTTGGGAGGGAAAGGTCTTTAAATTGTTATGAGTTATGAACACCAGTGTGGGAATTAGCCAGTTAGACCCTTCTAACTGAGAGCTAATTAGGATTGCCAAACCATCTGGCCCACCTGTCCCACAAATGTGGATTGAGAAATGCCTAAACTAGACCCTCTACTTGTTACTGCCTCCAAACAAAGACTGTATCATTTATTTCTGAAGATTCTTTCAGCTTTTCTCAATTCAGTGTCTTTCTTTATAATGAAGTACTCTCCTTTCCATATGAAGATGGTGGATTTACTTTATTTCATTCTTCCTCTCTCCTAATACCCTTTTCTGTTAAGGCCTTGCGTGTACAAGATAGTCTTTGACAGAGGAAAATCTAAATGAGTAGGCTTGTTAGAGGATCCAGCCCATGACTTTAGTTTTAGTAACACCCTGCAGACCATCAAGAAATGTAGTTGATCCAGCTTTGGGGCCTAGGATGAGAGACAGGCCCAGGCTTCTTGTGTTTCCAGAAGGCAGGAGTTAATTGGGACTAATAACTGTTGTGTTTCCCATTAGATCAAATTTCTTTCAATTCTTTCTAACCAAGATGCCCTCTAAGGCCACCAGGCCCACTGTAAGATCAGACGGACATCAAAACGTGGTAAGGCATTTTGGGGACCTCCTGATCATACATATTTTTATTGACAGATTTTCCTGACCCTGTAATGTGTCTATTTTACAACAGAGCCCCTCACCCTGTTGCCATTTCTCTCTTGAGCCTTTCTCATTAAGTGACAACTTCTCTTAGGCTTAAGGCTTATTTGTGCTGACTTTCTACCTGGTGGTCTCTCCAGTGATTTAGAAATCTGCACACTTCAATTAGCACAGAAGTGTGGAATTCAGGCAGAACCCCTGCAAAATGCTCGAGTCCCCAGTTTTATTTGCTGAAGGAGAGAATCTCATCGAGGTTTTTTCAGGATTTTTTAATCAAAATGTTGTAAACACACAATGACATAAAATGACCAATTTTAGCTTCTTCGACGTGTTTAGCTTAGATTGCCAGATAACTGTTTGTCATTCATGTGCTTTCACCAGGAGATGAATTTGTCTCATAAAAAGAAATCAACAGGTCGGATGCTGCACAGGGAGAGAAATATTAAAATGTCATGGTCCCTGATATTTCATTTGGAATTGTCCTACATATGATTAAATGAAAATTGTGGCAGAGTTTTCTCAGTGGGAACTGTACCTATTAAATATGGAAACAAACGATTCCTTTATTAAGGCTTGCCCTTAGCCAATAAGCTGTAGAAAATGCTAAGCCAGCTTTCAGGACTAAGCAAGGTTATTTTTGCCTCTCCAAGGACTGGAAGTAAGGTGTCGTGATAAAGTCAAGAGAGAACTGGAATTCATGAAGACCCAGTTCCACGGCTGAACATACTTGTGAGGGGTGGCATAAGAGAAATTTTTGGATTGGTTTTAAAGTTGCATACAATAAAACATTCTTAGGCAGAGTGTTAGTTGAAAGAGAGGTTATCATTTTAGAAGTCCTGCTGTTATTCTGTTAAAAGGAAGGTTGTTTCCCACCACATTTTGTTTTGGGGAGTGGCTTGAATTGGATCTCTTTTGTCCCATATGTTTTTTAAATTGGATTTTGCATTTGTTGTTATGGGTTAATGCTGTGCTCTATCAGAGAGGATTATCCTTATGAGAAAGTAATCTGGTGGGTAATATTGAATTTCAATTGTTCTAAGCCCACATGTACTTAGTCTTTACACTTTCTTCTTGCCAGGGGACCGAGAGGATGCTCTTGTGACAGAGGTATGTTGTGCTGTGTTTTTACAGACGGAAGCTTCGGGTTAGCTGTGAGCTAACAAGAACTTTTAACAGCATAGAGTCCAGAGTGGGGCCAGGAAGTACTTTGGAGTTTGCTGAAGGAAAATAAAAATTCAAAACTGAGACTGTCCTGATTTGACCTCAGATTATCATTTCTTCTGATGTCAGGACATCTATTCTTTTTATGATTTGCTTTCTCCCTCTTTGGAGGTATTTGACTTTCTTACCACAGTGCTGGTGCAGAGCCGTTTGGCAGTCAAATAAGTAGGAAATCCATGAAAAAAAAATTTAGTTTCTTTTTTGCATTATTGATCTAAGGAGGTCTTGACAAAGTTGTTCTTGTGAATAGTAACCTAAAAATATTACTCTAAGTCAGTTTTTAAAAAGGTAATTTTTAAACTTCTGTTCCGGTTTCCCAGAAAAATTAGAATCTGAGCTAACACCTTTTTGAGTAGTCTGGAGTCTGGGATTATTTCTTTCTGTCATCTTTTGAGATTTATACTTAGTTGCCTTATAAAAAGATTTAAATGTTTTTTCCTTGCTATCCATAATGCACGGTCAGTGTTTTGAGTATCACTCCATATCATGTTAATCAATCATAGAGCACACTTTGAAGTTCAGTAACAGCTGATGACTATTTGGCTGTTTCAAAGCAATAATATAACTTCAATTGCTTAATTTTTGTAAAGTGAAACTGGGAATCTAGGATGATAAAGTAGAACGGGAACCACAGACATCTTCTGGTCTCAACTCTTACATGTTAGAAATGAGAATTCTGAGGCCGAAGAGAGTTATAAATAAAGTCACAGGACTAACCTGCTGCAGAGAGAGAGAGAGAGAGAGAGAGAGAGAGAGAGAGAGAGAGAGAGAGAGAGAGA
>NW_007750640.1:2938-9894 GCF_000696425.1 Galeopterus variegatus | reverse complement strand
CTCCCAAGTAACACCAGGGATAAAAGTTTCAGGGAGTTCAGAGAAATTCATGTTCCCTCTTCTGGTAATATTCCACACACTAAAAACAGAGTCTTCATAACTCAGCATCAACATGTCACAGGCTAACAGGCACTGGCCTGAAATTTTGCCCTTGGTGTTGGATGTCTTGCATTTGCCCTTCCAGATCCATACACACCCTTCTGCCCACCCTCCCCTATGCCCAATGAGACTGACCAAATGGACTGCTTGTACCAACTCCCTTCCCTATGGGTTTTGGTTGGATTTGACCTGTGGGGAGGAGGACAGGAGATTTGAGTAAGAGAGACTGACGCACTCTGGCTCCTTCCTGTGGGGTCATATCAGGCTGGCTTCCTAGACCAAAGGTCTCAGCTCTTGTACAATGGCCCCCTCCACCCGGCCCTCTTTGTCACTAGAGTTCCAGCAACAGCCCTCTCTCCTAGTCACTTCTAGTGTATCCCCTAACCCTGGATGTGCACTGTGTCCCTATGCCCTGCCCACACCTTTGCAAATAACTCCTTTATGAACCCCCCCTTTGAATTACCCGCAGTTGGGTGTGCCTTCTGTTTCCTGCTGGGAAGCTGCCTGATATACCTTGTTTCTTCCCAGTGGCCACGTTTTCATTTTCCCTCCTGGGTCTCTCTCACCTTTGGGTGAAGACAAATATCTGTTTTCTCCCTCTCTCTTTCATTCACTTCCCACCTCAGAATTCTTTGTAGGATTTCCACTCTTGTGGGGCCCTTTTCTGTGCACTATTCTCTCCTTATTGTGGAGTTTTCTCCTAGTGAACTCATTATATAACTCAGGAATGGATGAAGCCCATAGATTTAGATCTGACTCCTCTTTCTCTTTCCTGTAAAACAAAATCACTGATTCTAATAGTTGGTTTTATGTAGCTGGAACTCTATTCCAACTGTTAATTAATTCTTAAGAGTGGGTCAATTTTGTGTTTAGGGTATAGTGTTTTCAGTCATTCAAGTAAGACAACATTATTGGAAAGCTCTATGGAGATGGCATTTCCATTTAAACATATTGACTTTAGTACTAATAGTTCTCTGTTTACCACTCCAGATCCACTTTTTGTCCTTCTCCAGACTACTAGACTCTCCTACCGACTGGCCACCAGTTAGGTTTGGCCAGTGGAAGTTACTAGTGTGAGATCAAAAACCAGGAGCAGAGAGAGTTGGAGTGTTTCTTCCACCCACTCCTCTGCCAGGTTGTCAGGTGGCCCTTCTCCCATGGTTATGGCTCTTGCTGGGCTCTGGAAACAGCTTCGCCACTTTGTCCCTTCAGTTCTAGGGTGGTGTCAGTTTCTCACTGTTACCAGTACCTGCCCCTACCTCTGTGAATAGCCCCTGCATTAAAGTTTTGTCAGTTACCATTTGGGTTTGCCATCTGTTTTCAGTGGGATCTATTACTGACACATACCTTTTAATGTCATTCAGAGACTGGAAGGCTTCATTACAACCTATCATCCTAGGTTAGGAATAATTCAGAACCACACTTGGGGTTCTAACACTTCAAATCCCAGTACTTTTTCAAGCTCATCATAAATCAAATACAATTTCTATTAATGTTGTTTCCCAAAATATACTCTGGTCTCCAGGAATGAGCTGAATCCAGAATCCTGGATTCTCAGGCAGACACCTCCCTGAGTACAGGACCCCAAGGCAGCTATCCTGAAGATGCAGCCAGCAAAAGCATTTCTCTAGGGCTTGACCCTGCCCCCTATCTAGGTTCTTGTAGTGAGCTGAGCAGGTCTACATGTGGGCCATGGGACCATTATTGCTCTTCTAGCCTAAGAGCTCAACTAAAAGCAGACTAGATGGTCTCCTCGGCCTGCTTCCCCCAGGCTCACATCCAGGGCTGGGGAAAGACAGGGGTGACTCTTTAAACAAATATGCTTTAAATGTTTGTTCAACATTCATTCAGTGGGGTACCAGTTGGGATTGGCTGTGGTTTTTAAAAATTTCTTGTCTACCTTGACATGGGTGAGATTGATCTATATATTTTGTTAGTTATGGCTTTAAAAAAGTATATAGAGACCTGAGTTAATTGGCTTCTATATGGATAGGCCCCCTGGAGAGAATAATAAAAATATTATTATTTTTATAATAAAAGTATTATTCTCTTCCAATGATTGACCTTCTAGAGTGGATGCCCCTGATTGCCTGTGGCTAGATCAGAAACTTCCCCACAAGAGTGAAATGAGAGAGGAAGCATTGAGCTCCCCCAGAAGGTAAAATGGGCCATAATCAGCCTTCTTGCCATGGGGTGTTATTAGGATAATGCCATTTTGTATGGTGGGAATGACCCCCTGAGCACTGGAAACTAGGTACTGACATAAAGATGAACAAAGGAAGAAGAAAGCAGCAAATAGGACAAAGTCTGAGCAGTATTTGTTTTCAGGTCGTCCTCCTGCCTCTCAGTCAGTGGAGGCGAGATGAATACCATCCACAACTCAACAGTGGGCTGAAGAGAGCAAGTTAATGCAGTGGCTTTGACAGCAGCTGTGTGTAATTCTGGGTTTGCCTGCAAGTCAGCTGCCTTTGCCTTGGGATTTTTATCTTTGTGCTCATTGAAATGTGTAATGCTAACTAATCTACATAGGAAGATTGCATAATCTCCAAGTCCCAGGAAACTCAGTTTCTAGAAAAAGTGATCACATGATTATCACTTTCTATTTGTCCCACTGGTGAATTCCTTCTTACTCTTCTTCATTAACCATTTCATTGCCATCTGTGTCTCCTAAAATGGACTTTTTGATTATTGAGACATCTTGGACCCTGTTTTCAGATCCTGTGAGGTGCTGCAGCTTGAAAGGAACTGTGGAAACCAGTCCACCAATGATTCTTGTTAAGTTGTTCAAAATGCATCTGCTTGTTCCAGCAACCCAACTTGTGTTTTAGGGGCAGAAATGCCTCATCAACCTAGCCCAGCCAGGGTGCAGGGAAGAATCAAGTGGACTGTCCACTGCATTATCCAACAATCCTCCAAGGAATAAAAAGCAAGGACAATCACTAGAATTTATAAATACACATTCCCATCTCCTTGTATCGGGCTTCTTTTCTTCTCTCCCCGATAGTCTGTTTTTGTTTTCCTGCCATTCCAGAGGGACCCTCACTCTACCTTATATCTTGCCACTCACAGCACAATAAAACTCATCCTTTCTTTTTCTAGTTCCCTCTGTTACTCTCAAGGGTTTTTCTAGTGTAGTCTCTGCTGCACCATATCATAGACTAAATTTATGATTATGTTTTATAATAAAATCATGATGGTATAATCTGGAGGCACAGCTTTTGCAGAACAAGGTGAGGCTGGCTCATGATAACCCATCTGTGTCTTTTAAAGTGAGTTTCCCCTCACAGCCAAAGATCCAAAAGTGACCAGAATGAAGAAGAAATATTTGACAACATACCAGTTTAATAGAGATCTGAAACATTAAAAAGAAATAAACAGAGCATTGCCGGGAGAGGTCAGGCTTGCCACAGGATAGATTTCCTGGGTCTCATTATAAAACCTCTACAAACAGAACCATGGCCTGCTTTCACAGCCTTCCTGGATGTGGGCTGGAGTCTTCGACAAACTACAGTGCCTTTGCAAGCTCACCTCTCTAGGCTGTGACAAACACTAGCAAATACATAAGGGAAGCACCAAAGCTTAGTGTGTACTGGGCAACAGAAAATGGGGCAGCTAGACCAGCATTCGGACCTCCACTGATGGCTCTCCTCCTCCCTGCTTCATTTCCAGTGCCCTTCTGTTTGGTGCTCCCCATTCCCCAGAAGATCCTCTGCACATCCTCATTCCTTGACAGGTGGTGGCAATGTGTGCCCTGAGTCCTGGGCTAAATTGAATGCCTCCTCCCTGGGTCTCCGTCTCTCCCAGGTCCGCCTTGCCCAGCCTAGTCCTCCCTCCTTCTCTGTAGCTTAGTCCTGGTTTCTTCTTGCCGGCGTCTCCAAGCAGCAATGATGGCCTCATCGTCCATTTCTTCCTCTTCCTCCCTGTCCGTGCTTCTCCGGTACTGAGACCGCCGCCCAGATGTAAACCTCCCTTCTTCTCTGTTTTCTGTCCTCTCTTTCTCTCCCTCCTCCTCAGACCTCATGAAGCTCTGGGTGAATTTCCTCTTAGCTCCAAATTCAGAGAAGTCTGACTTGGATGACTCTTCCACATCTTCCCAGTCCCTAGGCCTGGCCCAGTTGGGGCGCTGTGGCTCGGGGGACTCTTCCCCATCGGAGGACTCGGGGGTCCGGCGGAAGAAGTAGGGCTCTGGGCTTTCCTCTTGGGAGTTTGAGGTCTCAGTGAATGTGGACCTGGAGAACTTGTGCACCTCTCTGCCCTCCCTGGTGGAGGAAGAAGAGAACCGCGAAGTGCTTCTCACAGAGCTGCCATTTCCCTCGTGGTAGGAGGAGGTGTTCTGCTCCTCTGACTGGGTTTTGGAGAACTTGTAACTGGAGGATTTAGACTCTGTCTCCTGGAGCAGGGACGATCTGGTGTACTTCCCCCTGGAGCTTCCGGACCAGTCACTTTGGGGAGGTGCTCTTTCCTCTGTCCTGATGCCACTGAGCCACTTGCTAATGCTGCTGTCTATCTCTTTGCCAACTTGGCTGCCACTTGCGTAGTGATCAGAGACAGCCAGGGAGGAGGAGGTGTCTGTTTCAGGTTTTTGGGAATTACTGCGGGAAGAATATCGGAGGCTCCCTATGGCACTGTCAGTGTCCTCGTCCCTCTCACCCACGCCATCGTCCTCACCTTCCTTGATTTTCTTCTTCTTGAAAAGCGAGCTGCGTTTGTTGTCTGACGCCAGCTTCTCCAGTTTGTACTCGGACATCTTCTCCCTCAGCTCCACCTGCATCTCCCTCTCCTTCCGGCCAAGCTCCTTCAGGTCCACGTTGTCAGCAAACAGGCTGTAAATGGGCTTGCTGGTCCCCCTCGCTTTGCTCCCAGTCCCTTCGGCTCTCGAGCTCAGCATGGTGCTGGAGGACAGCACAGACTGCGTGTCGGAGCTGGCTCTTGCCTGGCTCGGAGGCAGCAGGCAGCCACCCAGGGAGGAGGTGCTCTGTCCACTGAGCAGGGAAACTTGGTCATCCCCCAGGCAGCTGGCCGCTGGCGCTGCCTTCATGCTTACAACGGATGGCGAACGGGACAACAGCAGCATCTCATTTTGCTTCTGAGCGAGGGTCTCACTGACTACACTGGCAATCCAGTTCTGGATACTGGCAATGGAAATGGTGTCTCCAGGCCCCACTGGCAGGTCAGGCAGGGGTGTGGTGGGCTTGGGGGCCGAGCATCCCCCTATGCTGCTTGCAGCCTGAGACAGGTGGGAGCGGCGGTCCTGACTGCTGAGTACTGATGCCGTGTCCCCATCAGCACTGACCGAGGGGGCTGCAGACCAGAACGCAGCCAGGGGGATGCTGCCGCTGGCAGCAGAGCTGTCCGCCCCCCAGCTCCCCATGGACTGGCTCTCCTCCAGCGTCTGCCGGCTTCTCTCCAGCAGCTCCAGTCTCCGCTGCCTCTTCTTGGCCAAAGCCGAGTCCTCTCCCTTGCTGAGCTCCGCCACCTCCTCCTTGTTCTCACTGCCCACCTTCTTCTGGTGTCCCAGCTTCCAGGCCTGGTAGGCCGCGAGGCTGACGTCGGAGGGGCTCTCCTCCCCGGCAGCCTCCTCTGCGCCCTGCTCACTGCCTCTGTCTCCTGCCTCCGAGTCTTTCCTGTGAAATCCAAATTGGATTCTCTTGATCTTCCACCGTTCCAGGGCAGTGAGTCTGTCCCTGTTCCTGCTGCAGAAGTTGTAGAAGGAGCTGGCTTCCGAGGACACACTGGCCCCGTCGTCGTCCCGCCTCCTGCCGCCCGCCTCGGGGCTGGCGTCCGCCTCCTCTGCCTTGCTCCTGGAGCGGTACCTCCAGGAAGCTTCCTTCTCAATCTCCAGCAGCCTCTCGTTCCACACGTCCCAGGTGCTCTCCGTGGACACGGAGTCGGCGCGGCGTCTGCCACCGCGGCGCTGACAGCTCCTCTCCAGCTGCCGCTTCAGGTCGCGGATGTCCCGGCTGCTCACGCTCTCGGCGGGGCTGCTGTCACTCGAGGTGCGCCTCCGCCAGCTCCCCACGGGCGAGGCGGCCCCGCTCGCCTCCTCCGCTTCCTGCTCCCCAGCCCCGGTCCAGTCCGCTGCCGCTTGGTACCGCTCGTTCCGGCTCTGCCACTCCTGGACGATCCTGTCCACGTCCCGGTCCCCCGGCTCCTCCCCACGCTGGCCAGAGGAGGCTCGACCGTGGGGGCCCCGGCCCGTGCGGAGGCCCTGTCCCTTCTTCCCCTCCTCGTCCAGCGTCTCCTCCTCCTCGTCGTCAGTGAGCGTGAGGGGCTCGGAGGCCCGGCTGGCCTTCCCCCCGGAGGAGCCGCTCAGGTGGCTGGCGGTGTCGCCGTCCCCCTGCACCGTCGGGGCGCGCACCCCGGCGCCACGCGTGCTCCCCGCGCCCTCGCCCTGCTGCGCCTCGGCCGCCGGCCCCTCTCCGCCGCCGTCCTCTTCTCTGTCCTCCATCAGCTTCTCGTTGAGCTCCCGCAGCTGCTTCACGAAGCCGTCATTGGGGTAGATGGGCCGCTTCTTGCGCAGCGTCATCAGGGCCTCCAGGATGGTCATGTTGTGGAAGATCATCAGGTAGGCGGCCACCAGCACCGCTGACCGGCTGATGCCCATCTCGCTACTGACCAGGACTTTCCCTACGAAGAAAACACAAGAGAGATTGATGCAACCGCGGTGGCATCCGTGGTGTTTGTTTCGATGTGCCCAACTTAGGGTGTTTACTCTGCTTCTGGTGTTCACCCGTGCTCGAATCACGCGAGGGACGAGCCTCCTTGTCCCCATATTCCCGATGTCAGACAGAGCAGCCCCCACCGACCCCACTTCTGAGGCACTAAAGCACATTTTTACTTTCTCCCGGCCAAACAGA
>NW_007750640.1:0-1406 GCF_000696425.1 Galeopterus variegatus | reverse complement strand
CCAGCTCAGGGCTCAGCTGTCCCTCACCAAGGACTTCCCCTTAACCATCTGACCTGGCCATAATCTACTGTTGTTAGTACCAAAGTCACATTCTCTTCCAGCTCACATTAGGACACTTCAGGACACAACCAGCCAGTTCCTCATCAGGGCATCAGATATTACCTAGACTCAGTCCCATACAGCACCATGTTTTTTCATGCTGTGTTCCCTGCACCCTGGGGTTCCTCTGAGGAATTTCAGGGGCAGCCTGAGGGACAAGGGAGAGACTGGGTGGGTCAGACTCTGGGACATCTACCCACTTCACCCAGAGAAGTGACAGGATTTTCTGTTTTCTCTGTTAGGCTTGGGGTCCACACTGATGAACAGATTTTGCTCTGCACAACTCCAGAGGTCACCCTTCACATCAAAGTCAAAATATATTTATTTGGTCATGATGAAAATTTTCCATCAGTAAAATGGTTTGAGGAAGGTGATCTTTTTCTAATATGCAGTGTCACCGTTTTGATCAGCAGCAGGGTTGATGGGGGCGAGGGGTAGGGGAGGTCCATCTAGATATGGTCTCTGTTTTAAAAATGTGACAAGTACAGCCAGTGGTGAGAGCATTGAACTTGACTGAGACTGGGTTCAAATTCTCTCTACACTCTCAGTATGCCTTTCTGTGGCAGGTGATAGTGCTGTACCCTCCCAGTTTGTAATTCCTGCTTTCCTCAGAACTTACCCCCTCTCCACACCCCAGGAAAACAAGAATTTGTCCAGAAGCCAGCCCACTTGCCACCGTTGATAGAACTCAGGGTAGACAAGGGACCAGAGTCTGCCAAACAAATCCTCCAGGGAGTGTGGAAATGGGACTGAGGCAGGAAATCAGCTCGTTAATGTTAGGCCTGTGGAGAGTCATTTGCTCTCTGAGGTAGAGAGAGAGAGGGAAGATGGGAACCAAGAGTGCTGAGACTGTCCAGCCCTTGTTCCCGACCATCGTGGGGCGCCACGTTCCTGTCTTTGGATTCCTCCCTGTATCTCTATCATGAAATGCCCTTGCTGCTTGCGAAGGAGTTTGAGGTGGTTTCTACTTACTAGCAACCAAGAGACTCTAGATCATTACACCGGTGGCAAAGTCACTTAACCTTCCATGGGTCTCCATGTCCCAGTCTGTGAAATGTAAATAGCAACACCCCTCACGGGGGCACCGTGATCGTGACGCAAGACGCCCAGCGCGGGGCGTTGGTTTCGGCCTCCTCCGGGTTAGGACCTGCCTCCCGGGCATCCTAAGGCAGAGCGAGCCGCAGAAACAGGCTCGAGGCACTGTAGGGGCGCTGCCAACCCCTCGCCGCAGAGTAGGACCTACCCACGAGGGCGACAACCACGGTAGCAACAGGTCCTTTCTCGCCACGCAGGGCGAGCGGCCGGGG
>NW_007750639.1:0-9895 GCF_000696425.1 Galeopterus variegatus | reverse complement strand
CTTAAAAAGTTACAGCACCATGTAGCCACTAGAAAAGGAGTCAGTAGAAGGACTGGTGATGTGAGAGCTTCCTTGGGCTGTGGAGCCACTGGAGAGGCCACTGTCTAGATACCAGAGGACAGGTTCTCAGAACTTCTCTTGGGAAGGATTGGATACTAAATGATAATGGAGGAGATAACAATGCATAGACATGTCTCCAGCCCTTAACATAATCTAACTTCCACTCATTGGTTAGAAGGCACCCCACTGGCCTTCCTCTCTCTCTCTGCTCGCTTGCCTTTCTTATCCCTAGATGAGTGGTTCATGACTACACATGACTAAACCTTTAAGAGCAATGGGAAGAAAACATCTCCAGACCTTCCTTTTCTCTCTTTCTTCCCTCTCACCCTGATGAGGCTTTTCCTAGCAGCCCTTCTGGGGACCTGGACACAGAAACAGCTGGAGACTTGCCAGGAAGAAATATTCTGAGCTTGTTGAGATTATGGATGATTGAAGGTAGGTTTCTCTCATCCCTATTATTTTCAAAGGATGCCAAGCAAAATTCCTGATCCCATCTAAATCCAAATCAGAATATTTTGGCCAGGAAACTGAACTTTTGTCTGAGGTAGCAGATATGAGTAAACAAGACTGCTGAGGTTGAGGGACCATTATGGCATGGCCAAGCCATGGGGAGCACAAAAAGAACTTCCTAAAAAAGTGAAAAGGAAGAACTTCCTAAGGGAATGCCAAGTCAAGAGTGAATAAAGAAAGCTGCTATCTTCCTTGAAAACTCATCCAGAGGCAGACTGGCCTTCATGCTTCCCACCATAAAGAAGCAAGTCATTCCATGTCCCTCTAAAGACACAAGCCCTTCTGAAGGAGGGAAGCTTCCCTACGTCTTACCCCATGCTGGCTCATAAGACACATACATCCTTATGAAATGAGCTCATCCAAAACTTCCCAGCAATGAACTAAAATTTAGCAAGACCAAGCAGTACACTTAAAAGTTCCAAAATAGAACACTTTTTTTTTCAATGGGAAACATAAGTTTCTAAAGAACAAAAGGAACAGAAATCAGTATCTTCACCCACTGAACATTTCTTCCACCTCTTAGCTGCAGCTCTCCCTCCCCACACAAACACTAAAAAATTCTTTCTAGAACTAAAAATACCAAACTTATTAAATATCTTTTCTTCACTATAAACCATGTTTGGGCTTGAGATTAAATAGCAAGAGTTCTTTAAAACTACATTATTTTTAAAAAGTAAGTAATGACCAAGGGAAAAAGAGTCTCAGATCTTTCCAATACAACATAAAGATTATGGTACAAGATAATACTGAAGCCCTCTGGAAAGAAAGACCAATACGCAAATCACTTAGTGCCATATTTATATTCCAAGTGACACTCATAACTACATAAAAATGTGTTTGTGTTTCCACAAATCTACTTAGATTTCACATGTTCTGTGTGCCTAGCCATCATTTCATAGGAAGAACTTATAAAGCTTCACAGTAGATGTGGAAATGGAAAGTTTTATTAATTTCTCCTCTTGTACTACAACCTAATTAAAAACAGAACAAAAAAGGTAATTCAGGAGAAGCTTCGGGGGGGGAGGGGCGCCGGTTATTTCAAAATTGCCTCCACTCAAAAGGACTTAATCTTTCCAGCCATCGTCTATACCACTTCTTTATGTCTTTTAAGGATACATTAGAAACACAATGGAAGATGGCTGGAAAAACCCATTGGGATGATACAACCCAAAGCAGAAATAGCTGGTTCCACTGCTGGTCCCTGGGTTTTGTGCAGTCACATTTGATGGGTCTCCAGGGAGCCCAAGTCTGCCCTTTTCCTCTGCAGGACACAAAAAGGCCTGTTGCTCTCACAGCTGTCAGCCATGAGGGTGTGAACACCACCCTGGGCTCAGAGACCACAGAAATATTTGGGTTTTATGGTTATAGTCACTCACTGTCCAGCCAGGTTTCTTTTTCTACTCAAGAAAGCTAAAACAATTAACTGAGGCTCCAGGCATTCCCACCCACAGGAGAAGTGGGAAGCAGGACATGAGGCTGAAGGGTTCAGCCGGGTATAGCTCGTGAGCATGGGGATGTCCACATTGCCCACGGCAGCAGCACAAGAGGTAAATGACCCCTCTGGATGAGGCCCTCACCTCTCTGCTCCCCCACCCCTGCTGACCACCTGCACCGTATCAGAGAAACAGAGCCTGGGGACTAGACTGCCCCCAGCATGGGACCTACGTCAGCCTAGCCCACATGGCATCCCCTGGGGTCCTGAGCTGACTCGATTCTGTCAATTCTGCTTCGCATTTTCTTATAGAGGATCATGGTGGGGGCCCCCATGCTCAGCTGTGGCATATGCAGCATCCGTGCCATGCTCCCCACCTCAACCTTTCCAACAGGACTTTTCTAAATGCAAGGTGGTCCCAGCTAGAATGTCTCCTGGCCTCCCTCACACTGTTGTAGCTGCAATCTCCCACAACAAAATGAAGGGCTCGACACTTTGGTGTAACTTCCTTGTCAAATACCTGGCTTTTCTCTTATTAAAGAAAAGAAAAAATCGGGCCGGCCTGGTAGCGCACTGCTACAGTGCGCCACTTGGGAGCGCGGTGGCACTCCCGCCGAGGGTTCGGATCCCACATACAGACCGGTTCCCGCTCACTGGCTGAGCGAGGTGTGGGCGCAGCACCGAGGGTTGCGATCCCGTTGCCGGACACGAAAAAAGACAAAAAGGGGAAAAAAAAAAAAAAAAGAAAAGAAAAGAAAAGAAAAAATCAAGACTCCCTGTATGGTACAAGGAGATTTATAAATCTCCTTGGGTAAATGGGTAATTTATAAAGTCATAGAATTTATTCTTTATGGTGTCAGAAAAGAATGTTAAGTCCACAGTCCAAGGAATGCAGTTGGTGAGGGCCTTGTTAGTGGGTGGTGACTCTTCGCAGCAATGCAGGGTGTCACACGGCAAAATGGCTAAGCAAGGGCATGCTGAGCTTCTCACTTGCTCTCCTTTTAAAGCCATCAGAACCAGGCCCATTACTCCATGAATGGATCAATCCATTCACCAGGATGCAGTCAAATCACCTCTTTAAGGCCCCACCATTCAACTACCATAACAGGATTTCCCACTCTCAACAGTTACAATGGGGATCAAATTTTCATGACTTTTAGGGGGACATTCAACTCACAGCAGTCCCCGTTTACAGGAAGTGCATCTGCAGGAAGGTTATGAGTGTTTCTATTAAAAGACAAGGAGAGGCTACTCCAGGCCAAGGCCAAATTTGTCTTTTCCTCCTCTCTGCTCCTCAACCCAATGTGCCCAGCTGCAAGAAGAGCTCTGGCATGTCTTGTCATGGTCAGCTATGTCCTCCCTGGAGGATAAGGTCCTTGAGGATGAGGACACTGGCTTGTTGACCTCTGTGTCCCTGGAGATCTGTAGCACTAGGACATGTGCTCCACAAATGACGGCAGAATTAAAGCCACTTTAGACTCCACTGAGACTCCACTCTTCTGGGTTGCTGGTCAGGGAGATTTCCATGGAGCACAGCCTATCCTTTCATCCCTGCTTCTGAGAAACATTGGTTCCAAAAAAGTCCTTTTACTTAACTCCAGCTTTTGTTTCTGGAGACAGATTTTCATATAGTCTAAAATTAGCCCCCCCCCAAATTCAAATCATGGAAGCCTTGACCTAATCAGAATAATAAATCTATTAGCCTTCAGGGAAGATGCCACCAAGGAAATATACTCCGTACACAGATCAAAAAGACCCCTGAAGGCAATTCCAGGGCGGTGTCTTCAGAAGGTCCTGAGAATGTGCTGCAGTTCCGGAAGTCTGGGCCAAGTGGCTCAGATCCTGCTGGGGCCCCAGTGCCGACATGAACCCACTCTCCCAACATGACCTCAGACCTCTGCCACCTGGAAGGGCTGAGTGCGGCCCCGCCCAGAGAGCCTTCCCTCTGCAGTGAAGGAATGCAGCGCAGAGCCTGTGACCTTAAGAGGGTTGCACAGTAAATGTTTCCCACTCTGATGGGAAATGGCAGTGAAATGCCAGCTGTGGGGCTAAGAGGAGACAACTCAGGAAGTTTAGGAAAAGGTAACCACATCCCACTGGGAGTTTAACAGCTTTATATCTCACTGGTTAAAACCATAAGTTTTAATTTCAGATTGGATCTTAATGTAACAATCCTTGGCTGCAAGACCTGCATGAATATAGAATAACAGGAAATAGTAGGAAAAAAATCAACAAAGGTGACTCTTGGTACTGATATTTTATTACACCACACTTGATCCTAACCCAAAGGTCAAATAGCAATAGGTTTTACTCTCCACTTAACCTGGAGCTTCTCCAACCATTATTTAAAGTTAGACATTCTGAGGACATGAAGATGATTCAAAAATAAGAGAGCTTATTTTGGTGGGGAGTGGCAAATGAAAAGGAAATGCTCTATTAACAGCCTTAAAAGAATTACCCACCCTACAAAGAATACCAGGACCCAAAATAAACTTCACATAAATGTAGAATAAACTTTTACAACCAATCTTCTCCTCGTGCCTATTTTTCCCCTCATCTGACTTAAATATAAGCAAGACAGTACGTTGACTGAGATGAACTTTTCACTTTTTAGATAGTAAATAGAACTTTGTAGGGACTGCACTAAACATAAATAAATCTTAAAGTGGTCTTCAGTAAGGTCAAATTTTCAACAGGATGAGAATATACTGTGGAGTCCCGGGCTTCCAGTGCAAAGTGACTGTCCAGAAGCACACTAGACTGTGTGCCCTGCTCACTCTGCCTGGCTCGGAGAGAGAATATTTGTGGGGCAAATGAATGACCCAGCACCCTGTCCTCATTCACTCCCCCACCTTATCCAAACTCACCTGACCCTGCACTCAGGATCCTCACCTATGGCTTCCTGTGCCTAGAACACATAACTCACATTCTCTTCTTTCAATGTAAAATTGTATTTCCTTCCTTGAAGTCATCTGCTTTCCTATAGTGTGACTTTGACACTCCTTCCCTTGAGTGGCAAGGTCTATGTGCCTTCCCCTTGAACTTGGGCAACCTGTGACTGCCTCAAACACCAGAAGTGATGCTCTCTGACTTTGAGGCTGGATCGTAAAAGCGCCTGCTCTCTCAAGACTCTCACTAGGAACCCAGCTGCCACGCTCTGAGGAAGCCCAAATCAGCCCACGCAGAGAGTCCATGTTGAGAAGCCAACATGCAGATACACTGAATGATAGCCCATCAGAGGTCTCTGCCCTCCCCAGGCACCTGCCAAACATGTCAGTGAAGATGCCCCAGGTGATTCCAGTTCCAGTGGTCCAATCTTCCCAGCTGATGCCTTGAACACCATGGAACACCAACAAACTCCCCTGTACCCAGTCTGAATAACCCACGGAATCCAAGAGCAAAATAAAATGGTTGTTTCACAGCCCCAGGTTTTGGGATGGTTTGTTACAGAGCAAGAGTAACTGGGACATCATCCCTCAATAAACAGAACCACAAATATGAATGAGAACCCACAGTGACAAACCAGCCAGGTGTTATGCACACCAGGAAGAAGGTGGTCCCAGTAGCAGGAGATGAGGTTAAAATCCCAGCTCTGTCGTTAAACACCCATGGAGTCTGGGCCAGTGACTTCTCTGAAGTCGTCATTGTACAAATTGTAAAATGGGACTAACAGAATCTAGTAAGACCACTGTAAGGATTAAAGGAGACAAAGCATTCAAAGACCCTTTGAAAGGAGTGAGGTGAGAGGCAAGGTATGCAAAGTATTATCATCACCATTATATGTGAGGTCTTATCAAAATCATACACATCTTCATTTTAGATACATGATTTATGACTCCATAATGCTTTTGAAGGCTTATTGGAAAATCAGAATGAGAACTGATCATGAAAGCTGTAGTAGGTAAAAATTAGATGAGGCCTAAAGAATTTTAGAACTGCCCCATTTTTCCTCCCTCCGTTGATTTTCTCTAAAATGCACATTGTTATTAGCATTTACAAAACATAATCTTGGGTAGGGAGAAAACTAAGAATTCTACTCTTAAAAGAGTATATGCAGAAACATCATACTTCACAGGACTTCTGATGACTCAAGGCTCACAGTAATAACTGAAATGCATTGACTTCTTTCTGTAAGTGCTGGCCACAATTCTAATTGTATGAGGTGTATTACTTCATTTAGTCCTGACAGCAGTCCTGTTAAATAGGTTCTAATGTTATCCCAATTTTATAGTGAGGAAACTAAAGTGCAGGGAAGTCGTGTAATTGGCTCAAGATCACGCTGTGATGAAGTGGCGAGACCAGGCATTCCAAAGCTGGGCCATGCCTTAACCACCCCACTAGAAGGCCTCCCTGAGCTAATTTTCTTGAGGGTAAAATGTAAACTTGCATTTAGTTATTTCTATCTAATTATTGGGAACTTAAAAGGTGCTCTTAATAATCCTGCCACTCAAGCTTCCTTGAAGAAACCCAAGAGAAAGATAAAAAGGACTTTTATCAGAACACAGAAAAATATTTTCTGTTCCATCTCCAACTGACTTGGTGCATGAATGACATGTTTACAGAGCAGTATCCCGCAGATTCCAGCTGAATGCTAATGGGACACATTGAGTGGCTCAGATCCTGCTGAAAGTCTGAGACAGAACTCAATGGGCTACTGAAATAATTTATAAAACTCCATGGCTCTCACCAGCCCATATGGCAGGCAATTCAGTTCCCTTCTTTCTCAAACCAAAAATGTAGTGTCATAAGCTACCCTTTTAAACTTCTGAGACTGAAGGGCAAGCAGAAGGGCAGGTTGAAAAAAGAATGACAGGTCCTCTGATGGGGAGCATGACTGGGACAAGGACTTCTCCCTTCCACGCTCCCCTTCCTCCTCCCAGCCCCAGGTATCTCCTGACTTCCTAGTGACTACAGAAGTGGAAAGATCTCCTTTGCAGTCTAGAGTGTGGTCCCAGGACCAGCAGCATCAGCATCTCCAGAAAGTGGGTAGAAATGCATTTCCCAACCCCACTCCAGAACCACTGAATCAGAAACTCTGGGCTAGAGCCCAGCATTCTGTGTTTTCACAAATCCACCTGGTGATTCTGATGCCCACAAAAGCTCACCAACCACTGGTCTCAACTGAGAGCCACAGACTTGAATTATGGGACCACAAGAGGGCTCTAGTTCATTTTGTCTGGCCCCACTTCTGGCTAACGTCCAGGCAGTGCATCTGGCCCTGGAAGCACTTCCTACCCAGGCCCCTCTGAGTCTGCTAGGGGGCTCAGCCTTCTTGTCCAATCATCTCGATCTTGCTCAATCATCGTTTCACTCATTGAACCTAAACCATGGGCAGCACAGATGGAGTCTTGTGAGACCTCGAGCTCCCCCTAAGCACAGCTCAGATCTCGTGCTCTCTCTCAATCAAAACAACTCGTGTGTGATATGCTGCCTCCAGTTGACCCCCTGCCCTGAGCTGACCCCTGGCCAGGGAGCTGCAGCTCTGGGCACTCAGCATTGCTACACGTCCTCTCCTGCCCTTAAAACGTGCCACTGTTGAGATGCCTCTCCACAACCACCACCACCGCCAGGGACTATCCACTGGGCTTGCTCTTCTGTTTCAAATTACCACTCCTAAAGTCTACAGTTCCTTCTCAGAAAAAGTGGTTCATATGTTTCTGGCCTGGTGAGCCTCATTTTGGTAAGCAATTGGAGAGTGACAGGACTAATTTACAAAACACCCACTGCTCCTGGATATATTCCTAGCATGCAGTGCAATCTGAGTCCTTACTTGGATCACTGAATTAGGGCTCTATGTTTCTGTACACCTCTCATCAGTAGGTTCTCATAACTTAGATTCTCACCCAGCTCTACTTCTGAACTATTTTTTTTCCAGTGTTTTCTCATCTCTCTACTCCCTGCAGTTATTCCATCCTATTACCATTTTTCTTTTGCAATTAAAAAGTAAAAGAGTTCAAATAAGAACCTCTATATTTTTCGAAACTGAAGGAAGCTCTCAAATGTCAAAGTCTGCCTTGGCCAAAAGGTGAAAATGCTCCCAGTGGTCCTCACCCAAGTCAGCCACAGAGGTAGATCCTCCTCTTCTGGGAACCTCACGTGTTCTTTGATTGGACTTATAATAAAATACTCCAAGTGGGTCTATACATGATACCAAGGGGCAACAGAAGGGAAGGGAGTCACCAGCTAGAAAGAAGTAACCCAAATCTATCCACTTCCAGAAATACCAAGCCTTTCTGTGGTTCAAAGCAAACCCACAACACAACCTGGTCCCCAAACTCCCCTTTGAAATTCCGCAGCTGCACCATTCCCCACTCCGGTCCCAAAGGGTCCCACCCAGCTAAGATCCAGTTCATGAGTCCTTTGGACACTGAACATTTAAGAATAGTGACAACAAAAATAGCCCAAAGGACTCTAAAGCTGTCCAGTAAAAGCTGTCAAGCACTTGAGAGGTATACCTCACTGAGTCTTTGCTGCACCCTTGAGAAGGAGGTCAGCCAAGGCCAGGGGTGGCCAAACCCAGGGCAGAAATGCTAGGGCTCTGAGGGATAAAGGCAGCTGCTTTGGGGCATGGCAAAACCACTTACCAGCACTACTCCAGGGGAGCTGCTTTCTCACAGATGTGTGATCCTCAGATAGTTCAATGCCTCTTGCTGGTATGACTCAATGGTATGCATTCTGAAAGCAGCTTCAGTAGTAGCAACACTCTGTCATCAGCAGAAGTAAATTGGAAGCCACGCCTAATCTGGCTTCATGCTCAGCCACTACTTTGCCCCAGAGACCAACAAGCTATCATACCACAGTTTCTCTATATCTCCTATACATGCAAAGTCTATGCCACAGGACCTTTGCACATGCTATTTCCTCTTCCTGGAATGGCTCCCCTTCCCTTGATTCTACCCCCAACTCTTCATCAATCCAGCAAACTCCAACCCTTCTTCTATGGTCCAGTTCCTCCTTGAACTAATTAAACCAGAGCCCAGAAAGGTGATCATTTTGGCAACTATGTCAACATGGAATGTCACATGATTCATAGTCTAATCAATTTTAGCTACGGACTCTGACAAAGCAATTGAGAGAATCACAGAATTTTCAAGGAGTAAGACACTCAGGGATCATCTGGCCCAAGCTCCCGCTTGGTGCTGGGGAAAGGGATCCTATGGCTCATGCTTGGATATCTTTGGTAATGAGAAACTCACTACCTCATGAGATAGTCAATTCTAGAAAACAGGCTGGGTCAGCCATAAGCCATAGGTGATGAACACTTGAAATCAGTCCAGCCTACATCTTTCTCCTTGGTAACCAAGCTTTGCTGGAGACTGTAACAAATCTGTCTCAGGAGCCCCAGAAGTCATCCTGCCTGGCCTTACCACAGTCGAGCTAAAGGTAATTGAAAATAGATTCCTAGTCTTGAGCTGAGCACTCTCTTAAAAAATGTATCATATTAAACCAACATCAATTTCCTAGTTTTGATAACGTACTACGGACACATAAGATATTCCCATTGGAAGTGGCTGGGTCAAGGGTACCTGAAGACTTTCTATAATATTTTTGTAACTTTTTGTGAGTTCTAAATTATTTCAAAATAAAGTTATTGAAAAATAGATATAGATGGATGGATGGATAGATGGACAGACAGATAGATAACGGGAGCCAGGGTGACTGTCCTCAGGGTATATGCCCATAATAGAATGCTTTGGGCATAGACACAGTGAGTTTTTTTTTTTTTTAAAAAGATGACCGGTAAGAGGATCTCAACCCTTGGCTTGGTGTTGTCAGCACCACACTCAGCCAGTAAGCCAACCGGCCATCCCTATATGGGATCCGAACCCGCGGCCTTAGTGTTATCAGCACCACACTCTCCCGAGTGAGCCACAGGCCGGCCCACAGTGAGCT
>NW_007750638.1:9627-9895 GCF_000696425.1 Galeopterus variegatus | reverse complement strand
CTTTCACCTGGGAAGAGATCTGGCTTGTCCTGGGGGGTAGGAGTGGGGATGAGGTGGGGTGCTGCTGCTGCCTGGTGCTGCTGCCTGAGCTGGGCCCCCTCCTAAATCCTCTGTGGGGGTACAATGGTGACCCATAGCACATGCGCTAACATTTATTGAGCTCTCACTGTATGCCCCAGCTCTATTCCAACTTCTTTTATCCTCAACAACAGCCCTGGGAGTGGGTGCTATTATTATCTCCATTTTACAGATGAGGCCATTGAGGCTC
>NW_007750638.1:4557-8526 GCF_000696425.1 Galeopterus variegatus | reverse complement strand
GAGCAGAAGCAAGGACAGCTGCTGGGCAGGGGTGTTCCAAGGAGTTTAAACGCCTCCAAGTTTGTGAGGAACAGGAAAGAGTGCGGTAGCACTGGAGCAGAGTGAGGCAGGGCGAACCTAGAAGTAAGGCAGGCAGACAGATCATGCAGGGCCTTGTGGGCTGCAGGGAGGACTTGGACACTTAACTCATAGCAACATAGGGAGCCATGGGAGGGTTTGGAGCAGGGGAGGGACGCATCTGAGTTTTAAGAACTGTGGCCGTGGGCGTGAAGTGGCGGTTAGGGATAGAAGCACAGAGGTATCCAGGGAGACATCTGCCTGAGACGCCAGAGCCCAAGTCCCCAGGGTCCCAATCCGTGGGAAAGAGGAACAGGGAGAGAGCAGGAGTGGGAGGTGCTGGGCCCGGGACCCGCGAGCGGAAGAGCCCCGTTCCGGTCCCAGAGCTCGCGGGAGGTGTGATTGCCGACTGGGAGGTGTGAAGAGGTCACCTCCCCACCCTGGGTGCGGCTTCCCCTTTGCAGAAGGAGATCATTTATCGAGCGCCTGCTGGGTGCCAGGTGTGGCCCCGCTGCGTTGGGGGGTCTTCAAGGCTCATCCCAGCGGGCACGATCCGATCGGAGCCTTGGTCCGCAGGGTTGTGAGCCGCCGGGCACCGATGGGTTAACGCTGTCCCCCGCCGCGGGTCCCATTGGCTGTGCTGTCCCCGCGCTTGTCTTTGATTGGTCGGAGCAGACAGGAGCGGTTCTGCCCACTTAGGGTACAGAGGGGGCCGAAGCACCTAGGATCAGCGGGCTTCATGCAGGGGCGACCCTGCCTGGGTGTCCCTCGCGGTTTCTCCCACAGGGGCACCCCGGACTTACCCCCATCCCCGGCCTCTGGATCATTGCTCCTGGGGCGCCCTCCCCCGCGGCCAGCAAGGCCTGGAGCGGTCGGGGCAAAGGGCAGGGTTCTGATGAAGGTCACCGCAGCCAGACTCAGCCCCTCTTCCCGGCTGGGGCTGCTGCTCTGTGGGTGGGGGAGCTGGACCCGGCCAGGAAGCTCCTGGGAACTAGTGGGAGGTACGGGGCCAGCTGGGACTGGCCCTTTGGAGGAGCGGGCCTGGGAGAGGCGTGGGAGAGCGACAAACAATGACTGAGAGACACATACAGAGACAGAGAGAAACAGAGACTGAGAACCCGGATGAGAGAGACACGCACAGAGGAAGGGATGGAGACATTCATTCATTCATTCACTCAGCAGACACTTATTGGGCACCATCTGTGTCCCGGTAGTGCCCATGACAGACTCAAACCCTTGCCCCCCAGTGGAGCTGCCAGTCTGGTTGGGACACAGCCCAGACACACGACAAATGAGTAAATCACAATGACGGGAGCGATAAGGGTGGGAGAGACCGGGTCGGGGGAATGCGGGCAGCCAGGGGGCGGGACGTGCCAGACCCTCCTTATCGGGGGACAGGGAGGTTCCCACCCGAATTCTGCCTGCGCCTGCCCCTCCCCCACTCGCTCCGAGCCTGGGATGGGAGTGGAAAATGGGGAGGGGCCTGTGCCGGGGAGCAGCCGGGACCTAGGAGCTGGGGGGACAGGATTCAGGCCAAACCCGCGGTGCCCGGGTCCCTCCGTCGACGGGGCGTCCTTGGGGTGCAGCCCAGGAAGCTCAGTTGGGAGGTGGGGGGAAATGGAGAGGGGCCTAGACACCCAAGCACAGACGAGACCCCTCTGCTGGGGGGAAGCGGCTCAGGCTGTGGCCTCCCCTGCTGAAGAACCCTCCCCTTCCCGCGCCTCCGGGTCCTCCCACCGCGACGGAGCGTCCCTGGGAGGGCAGCCCAGGCCTGCAGGGGGGAGTTGAGGACTCGCCTGTGCCAGTCGCCGCCGGGGCATGCTCCGGTGCCGCAGCGGGGGGCACGGGCTGGCAGCCACGGGCTGAGTGCCCGAGCCTCAAGGGGAGGGGGCTACTGCTGGCGACCGCCGGCCCTCCGCTTCGTCGGCCCGCCCCCTCGCCAGCCAGCTCCAGGCCCGCCCCCAGAGCCGCGTCCGCTCACTCTGCTCCAGGCAGCGCGACTGCTGGGGGCGCACGACCAGGGCGCAGGGGTGAGTGTACAGCACGGGCCCTTGGCGGTGCGGGGCTCGGCCTGGCCACTCTCCCGGTCTGGAAAGGCGCACCGCCCCTTGCTGGGGATTCCCGATCCTTTCCCGGAGGCCTCTAGGGAGGAGAAAGCCGGCGACTCCCCGGCTGGGTGCTGAGCCCGGGGTATGGGTGGGGGCGCCTGGAATTCCCGGGTCTCGCTCCCTCCTGGCTGCGCCACTGCCAGTTTCCATGCTTCAGTCCTCCTGCCAGGCACACCGGTCGAGTAGGGTGGTGAAGAGGCCATGCGCCTCTAAGAGGTGTCCCCATCAGAGCATGTGTAACTCATGTCTCGGTGTAACTGGGACACCCCGCACCCCATCCCCAGCGTGGCTGTGACAGTGACTCCTTGTCAGTCTGTATTAGCGCGTGGTTCCCCGTGTGTGACTGAAGCTGTCTGGCATACATTTGTCCCTGCCCTGTGCCAAAAAGCCCATTCCCCTCCCGAGGCCTTGGTTTTCTCATCTGTTAAGTGGGACTTGCCTGACATTGTACCCGTTTCTGCGTGGCTATGTTTTTGTATGAGAGCGTGAAAACCTTTGTGCTTGCTTCTCGGCAAAGTATTTCTTTTGAGCCTCATCTGTACATTGGGACTAAAGGGAGGGTAGTGAAGGGGATTAAAAGGCCCAGTCGCAGGCAGGACATGTCATTATACTTTAATGACACGTGTGCCCCTCTGCAAGAGCCTGTTTGTGCAGCGTGGGTCCTGTCTGCTCCCCTAGGACTCTTCCTCTGTAAAATGGTTGGATAGGATCAGCTTTCCCACGGGGTTTTGAGTGGATGGTGGCGTTTCCGCAGGAAAAAGTCTTGTGTGCAGCGAGGTGAGGTGTGTGGAGTGTGGGCCTCTGAGCCCCAGGCTGGGTGTGAGAGGAGGTTGTGAAACTGTGGCCTGTGCCACTGGGTGTGTGACCCCATCTGCGTGTCACTGAATTTTTGCTCTTGTGTTGCTCTGCCCATGTATGAATGTATTTTTGGGTCTCCCTGATGATATATGACTGTTTATTTTTGCCCTGTGAATATGTGTGTACGTGCCACTGTGTCACTGTTTGTGTGGCCCTTTCTGTGTTTGGTCATGTTTGTTTGCGTTTCTTTCTGTTTATGATTGAATATGCCAGACATCCCTGCTTGTGTGCATTACTAGTGTCCCTTTTTTGTGAGACTGTGTGTCACTCTGTCCCCTCCTGATATTGTGTGTGGTGTCTGTTGCCATGGACACTCCCCCTTCCATCCCGAACTCCCCTTGGAGCTCATGTGCATATGGGGTGGTAGGCAGGGGTCAGGGCCCCTTTCCCAGAGCTGCCAGGCACAATTGGTGCCTGCCCCCGCAGGCCGCGGGATGGTGTGCATGGGAGGTGGGCGGTCCTCCTGACACTGCACCCGGCCTCTCCGCAGCCTTGGGGCGCGGCCCATGGAGCCGGGGCTGCTGCGGCCGGCGCCAGTGAGCGAGGTCATCGTCCTGCATTACAACTATACCGGCAAGCTCCGTGGCGCGCGCTACCAGCCCGGCGCGGGACTGCGCGCCGACGCCGTCGTGTGCCTGGCGGTGTGCGCGCTCATCGTGCTCGAGAACTTGGCCGTGCTGTTCGTGATCGGGCGCCACCCGCGTTTCCACGCGCCCATGTTCCTGCTCCTGGGCAGCCTCACGCTGTCGGATCTGCTGGCCGGCGCCGCCTACGCCGCCAACATCCTGCTGTCGGGGCCACTCACCCTGCGACTGTCGCCCGCGCTCTGGTTCGCGCGTGAAGGCGGCGTCTTCGTGACGCTCGCCGCGTCCGTCCTGAGCCTCCTGGCCATCGCTCTCGAGCGCAGCCTCACCATGGCGCGCCGGGGACCCCCCCCCCCCCCCCC
>NW_007750638.1:0-214 GCF_000696425.1 Galeopterus variegatus | reverse complement strand
CTCCCTCCTGGCTGCGCCACTGCCAGTTTCCATGCTTCAGTCCTCCTGCCAGGCACACCGGACGAGGAGGGTGGTGAAGAGGCCATGCGCCTCTAAGAGGTGTCCCCATCAGAGCATGTGTAACTCATGTCTCGGTGTAACTGGGACACCCCCCACCCCATCCCCAGCGTGGCTGTGACAGTGACTCCTTGTCAGTCTGTATTAGCGCGTGGTT
>NW_007750637.1:8557-9896 GCF_000696425.1 Galeopterus variegatus | reverse complement strand
ATATAATAGCTGTTCAATAAAGGATAGCTCTCATTGTTAATTAGATAGATATGGTTTGACACGTCATGAAAAAGACTTCACATTTGTGTTCTGTAACCAGTCCTCCCTACATTCCTTTCCTGAATTGCTTCAACTTCGTAATTATCTATAAGTACATATTCAGTTTCCCAAATATATAAGTCATGGCACAATGTATCTTCAGGTCAGAAATATTTATTATCTTAAAGTACAAACGCCAGGGGTTGTTCTTTCTTATGTAAATATGCACCCTCCACACACTCTGGCATCCAATATCCCTCTCCAGACAAATAGAAACAAAACTATTAAGTACCCAGGACATGTAGAAGTGATGGCTTCAACCTAATGTAAACAATGTTTATTGGGAGTCCAAACTATTTCAAAATGTAAAACTAGCAGGAAAAGCATATATAAGGAAAGTATACTAATATAAAGTAACTGCTTGTGCAAATCGAGTCACTGTGTGGAAGAATTAGAGCTAACTAGATGTTACTGATATAAACTCCATATCATTGGTTTCTCATGGACATTGGTACTAAGAAATTTAGTTGCTCCTCATAAACTGTTCTGCTTCCTGACATTCTTGTTTACCTTGCTGCATTGACTACTGGAAACTGAAAGCTAAACTGTAGGTTCAATCTGAGTACAGTTTTAACTAAATATTTTGAGGCAACCCTCCCCTTGCCCTTTCATTTAAATGTTTTCCTTTGAGATATTTTTAAACCACAAAAGATTTGCAGGTACAATGCAAAAGAAAATAAATAAACATTTTCTGTTGAGCCATTTGAAAGTAAGTTTACCAACATGATTACCCATCACCCCTGAATATTTTAGTAATTCCTATAAAGACATTCTCCTATATAACCTCAATAAAACCATCAAAATCAGGAAATTACATTGATACATTATCATCATAAAATCCACACATTTCACTCAAGTTTCACCAGTTGTTTCCATAATGTCATTAGTGACAAAAGGATGTTCAAAATTATGCATTACATTAGTACTTGTGTCCCTTTAGTCTCCTTCAGTCTCGAACAGCTCCTCATTTCTTCCTGACTTGCATGACCTTGACACTTTCGAATAAGACAGGCCAGTTTCTATAATGTCCCCCAATTTGGGTTTGTTTGATATTTCTTTATGGTTAGATTCAGGGTTTTTTAACCTTTGGCAGAAATGTTACAGAAGGCATGCTATATTCATCTTTTTGCATCCTATCAGATGGTACATAATTTTGAGTTGTTCTATTATTTGTGATGTTAACTTTGATCATTTGATTATGATGGAGTTAGGCAGGTTTCTCCTTGTAAAGTTCCTTTTT
>NW_007750637.1:0-3818 GCF_000696425.1 Galeopterus variegatus | reverse complement strand
CATATCTTTATGAAGAGAACTAGACCTGGAATCAAAAGTGCTGGATTCAAGTTCTGGTTTTGATTTTTTACCTGCTTTGTAAACATATGCAAATTTCACATTCATCAGTCTTCTTTTCTTCATCTGAAAAGTGGGCTATGAGTTCCTAATGATCACATAGAGTTACTACTGAATTCTGGAGTCAGACAAAATACATTATTAATTTCAACTCTCCCATTTATTAGCTCTATAACATTGATACATTCCTTAACCTCCCAGCACCTATTTTCTCATCTGTAAAATAAGACAATAATACCAGCCTTGTAGGTTTGTTCCAACAATTAAAAAAAGATATTCTATTTATGCATATGACAAATAGTACACAGCCTTAGTAAAATGCCATTATTAAAACTGTTATTAAGATAATAAATTTGAGGGCATTTTGTACACTATCAGTTCTACAGAAATGTGGTATTTTGACAACAGGACACAATCAAAGACAAAATCCACCAAAGACGCTGTTTCAGATTAACGGTGCTCAATTAACTCATTCCAGGTTCACATTTTCACAATCCTATTGCCCAGACCATATTCCTCTATCTTTTCTGCAAGCATGTTATAAAAAATATTGCCAAATGTCAATAAGATTTTTCTTATGTGCAGAATTAAAAAATAAGATTTTTCTATATGTGTAGAATTCTTGATATATTAGTCAAAACCCCTGAAACCAAACCCAGTAATCAAAAAACTATTAAAACCCCGTGAAGACTTTCTCTTAGTGAGTTAATCCTTATATTATGTACCTGCTTCTTCTTTTTTCAGGTACTCAGAAAACTTTTGCTTAAAATATTTTTATAGAATTTTGCCAAGATTGCCCTAAGCCTCAGTGATCTATACTTTTTATAATCTAACCTCTTCTAACTTTTAATATTCAGAATTCCATTTAGTCATCTTGTATGTCCTGGCACCTCCCTGTTTCCAGCATTTCTCCAGAGAGTCCCATTCAGAAGTTCTTGCTGAGTTCTGTGATTTGATTCCTCTCGTCCTGGAGAGGAACTAGCTCATTAGAGCAGCTGGGCACGCTCCTGTCTTCACTCAACACAGCTGCTCTTTGTCCTAAACCATGCTGACTCTGTCTACTCTCTTCACTTTAAGACTCCTGTCTCCTGACAGAGAATAGAAAGGCAAAATTATGTTAAAGCAGTTTCACTTTTACTCCCTTATTTGTTAGGCTGATACCACAACTCCCAAACAATGAACTAACGTTTTCCTTGTTCTTCTTACTAGGTATATTAGAGTACACTAGAAATTTTCCCCAGGGGGCTTTTCTCTTATGAGGCTTCAATTTTGTGTGTTCTTCTTTGGATATGTTCTTGTCTCTACCTAACATCTCACTTGTGTACCTCATGAACCATAAGATGCTCCTTTTTAATATATTTATCAGGACCACTTGTAATCAGAACTGTTGCACTCTCTTCATCACCTCTCTCCTCCTGGGTGACAGAGATGCAAAGGATTACTGAAAGTGCATTTCTTCTGAGCAGCGAGAAGCCCAAAGGGGTTAATTTTCCAGGAACCCTCAAGAGAGAGGCATTCCTCCTTGGAAAAATAACCCTGAACTGGAGTTCTTTCTCAGTATTTATTCTCCAGGCCAGAAAGTTACAGAAAAGGAACATAGGTGGAGTTATGGCTAAGTATAGTTTAACAATAGAAGCTGGCAACATCTGTGAAATAACAAAGTGACATTCCATAATGCAATCTGCAAAAGGTTAAGTTGATCCACCAACAAAAGCTTGTTCTTAGCAAATACTGTCTTTTCCTACAGCAATTTACTTAGTATTTTTACATAACAATAAGTAAAGCAAATTTAGGTTAACCTGCACCAAGGACATCTGTCCTTAAGCCTGCAATTTTGCTGTGTTACAATTCTTTATCTACATCAGAGACTTTAGACTGGGGAAAGTTTCCTGTCTTTTGCAAGCTTGACATTTCCATACATAATTTTAAAAAGTTAGGTTATACCTGAAACTACAAGGCTTTGGAAGCTAGGCCCTGTGAAATACATTTGCTTGATAAATGTTAGTATATTCCACACAGAACCATTTTTTATTCCTTCTCCCCATCCTTCTTACAGTCTTATCTGTGAGGGTCTCAAGCCCTGAGATCATGTCTCTCTTCTCTCTAAGCAGGTATTGAAATTTGCTTTTCAGATCTTGAGGGCCCATGTCTGATCTTCCTTCCACAGCTTTGTGGACTCTAAGATGACATAGATGGCATGACCATTTTATTCTACAGCTCCTTCCTCTAAATAAACCTTTCTTATTAGTAAGAATCCGTACAGAGTAGCAGTTTCCCTTATTGCTTCCTCCAGTTTGTGAGCAGTAGAATAGTTAACAAGGCAAGTCAAGAATTTATCAGATGATTTGCATGTGGATATAGATGTACCCAATGGGGGGGGGGTGCCCAAGTTGTGTGATCTTCCTGAGTTGTATCACCCGTGTGCAAGTGGAACACCATGAAGGGTGAATCTGGAGAAATTACAGTAGTACCTTCTAACTTACCAGAAATACATTTCTTATACAATGAATTAGATCAATGAGTTAGATGTTTTTTCTTCATTAGACATTTCAAAAACCTCCAAATGAGGCACATACTGAGTCCTGTCTCAGAGTTGTTGTCTGAACTTTTACTGAGAAGTCATTTGACAAACAAAATGCCCCTTTTCACACCCCTTTCCTTTAACATCATAAGTGTGAGTATCTGTTTGAGTACCCTACAAACAGATATTCACACATCCCTGACTTCATGAAAAACTGTCAACCTTTCACAATTTAGGATCAAGGGGAAAATTCCATTTGTCTTATGCCTGTTCACCAGTTCCATTGCAGACAATTTTCAATATGGCACTTGAAAGTGACTATGAGGGGTGATGGAGAAGTACATTGAAAGTAATAGACAGTGAGGCGGTGGTGGCTAGAGTGCTGTATTCAGGGATTCAGCAGCTGAGTAGTTTCTGGAAAAGTCAGGGGCAGTTAGAAGACATGAGTAGCTAAATTAGTGAGAAGGCAAAGGACCCTAGAATTAAGAAAGTGAAGAAACACAGAGGCTAGCATTCCAGCATCTCCACATAGCATCAAGGTGCCAGGATCAAGTTAAAACAGGAGTGGAAGTGAACCAGGCTCCAAAGTCATCAGTGAACAAAGAGGCATGGCCAGGAGATTTGTAGATGCCATCAACTATGGAGTATTAGTGACTGCTCAGAGAGAAGGCATGAAGCCTCAAGGAATTGGGTTGTTTTTGGCCAAGGGTAGAGGCATAATAACCTGGAAGCAATCCTGGGGAATAAGGAGGACACAGACCTTTCCTCTCAACCCAACACTGACTTGAGCCACTGCTAGAGACAAAGTATGGCCCTTTGGGGAGAGCCAGTTTGTGTCTATTGATAGATGGCCAAAAGGCAGTGACATGGATGTCAGGGCTATGAGGCAGGGTGGGATTACCTGACCCCAACAGAATTTGGGGTTTCCAACAGGTTTCCAACAGAATTAGTTAAGCAAACCCTGATGCCTGGGAAGACTCAGGCCTCTCTGAAAAGAATCGACTATGGCCTAGATTAATTAGGAACCCAAGGGAGTTCCTTGCCCCTAGATGGGCAAAGAGTTTAATTAATTAGGGTATTAGTCCTCTCCAGATTCTGGAAACAGCAGCAGTCTCTGTTAGAAGAGAAGCCTGTCTCAAAGGAGTCTAGAAGAGAACACAGAATCCGGAGACCACGTGACCTGAGATTATCCCACCAGTAAATGGCAGAGCAAAGGCTGGGACCTTTATCTTTTGACTCT
>NW_007750636.1:0-9897 GCF_000696425.1 Galeopterus variegatus | reverse complement strand
CACCCAGGAATGGGATTGCTGGATCATATAATAGTACTATCTGTAGTTGTTTGAGAAACTTCCATACTGTTTTCCATAATGGCTGTGCTAATAAGTAGTCCTCCCAAGAGTGTAGAAGAATTCCCCTTTCCCTACATCCTCACCAGCATTCGTTATTCTTGGTCGTTTTAATGATGGCAAGTCTAAGTGGGTTGAAATGATATCTCAATGTGGTTTTGACTTGCATTCTTATGATTAGTGATTCTGGGCACTTTTTCATGTACCTGTTGGCAATTTGTACTTCTTCCTTTGAAAAATGTCTATTCATATCCTTTACCCATTTGTTGATTGGATTATTTGTTTTTTTACTGTGTAGTTTTTTGAGTTCCTTATATATGGATATTAATCCCTTGTTGGATGCAAAGTTTCCAAATATTTTCTCTCACTCCACAGGTTGACTTTCAGCTCTGTTAATTATTTCCTTTTCTGTGCAGAAGCTTTTCAGTTTTATATAATCACATTTGTTTATTTTTCTTTTGTTGCCTGTGCTTTTGGGGTCTTATTCGTGAAGTCTTTGCCCAGTCCTACTTCTTGGAGTGTTTCCCCTATGTTTTCTTTTATTAATTTTATGGTTTCTGGTCTTGTATTTAAGTGTTTAATCCATTGTGAGTTGATTTTGGTATATGGTGTGAGGTATAGGTCCAGTTTCATTCTTCCACATATGGATGTCCAATTTTCCCTGCACCATTTATTGAAGTGGCAGTCTTTCCCCCAATGTATGTTCTTGCTGCCTTTGTCAAAGATCAGATGGCTATAAGCATGTGAGTTGGTTCCTGGGTTTTCTATTCTGTTCCATTGATCTCATTGTCTGTTTTAATGCCAGACAATGCTAGTTTGGTTACTATAGCTTTGTAACATAATTTTAAGTCAGGTAGTGTTATGCCTCTGGCTTTAGTTTTTTTGCTCAAGATTGCTTTTGCTATTCAGAAACTTTTGTTGTTCCATATGAATGTTAGGATTGTTTTTTCTATGCCTGTGAAGAATGTCATTGATATTTTGATGGGGATTGTATTGAATCTGTAGATTGTTTTGGGTACTATGGACATTTTCATAATGTTAATTCTTCCAATTCAAGAGCATGGTATGACACTCTTTTTTGAGTCCATTTAAATTTCTTTTAGTAGTGTTTTTTGAAGTTATTATTGTAGAGATCTTTCAGCTCATCTGTAATATTGATCCCTAGGTATTTTATTTTTTTTGTTGACTATTGTAAATATGTTAGATTTCTTGTTTTCTTTTTCTGCTAGTTTGTTATTGGAGTATAAAATTGCTACTGATTTGATTTTGTATCCTGCACCATTACTGAAATTATTAAATTAGTTCTAGAGATTTGGGGTAGAGTCTTTAGTTTTTTCTATATATAGGATTATCTCATCTGTGGACAAGGAAAGATTTACTTCATCTTTTCCAATTTGTATGTCCTTTATTTTTTTCTCTTGCTTGATTGCTCTGGCTAGCACTTCCAATACTATGTTAAATAGGATTGGTGAGAGTGGGAATCCTCGTCTTGTTCCTGTTATTAAGGGATAAGATTTCAGCTTTACCCCATTCAGGATGATATTGATGATTGGTTTGTTGTATATGGATTTTATTGTGTTGAGATAATTTCCTTTTATACATGATTTGCTGAGAGTCTTTATCATGAAGCAATGTTGAATTCTGTCAAATGCTTTTTCTGCATCTATTGAGGTAATCTTTTGATTTTTGTCCTTGATTTTGTTGATGTAGTTCCTTTTATACATGATTTGCTGAGAGTCTTTATCATGAAGCAATGTTGAATTCTGTCAAATGCATTTTCTGCATCTATTGAGGTAATCTTTTGATTTTTGTCCTTGATTTTGTTGATGTAGTGTACCACATTTATTGACTTGTGTATGTTGAACCATCTTTGTATCCCTGGGATGAATCCCACATGATCATGGTGTACAATTTTTTTGGTGTGTTGCTATATTTTGATTGCTATTTTTTTGAGGATTTTTGCATGTTCATCATGGATATCAGCCTGTAATTTTCTCTTACTGTTGTATTTTTGTCTGACATTGGTAGCAGGGCAATGCTGGCCTCATAGAATATGTTTGGGAAATGGCTTCTGTTTCAATTTTTTGGAATAGTTTTAAGAGAACTGGTATTATTTCCTCTGTAAAGGTTTGGTAGAATTCAGCTGTAATGCCATTCAGTCCTGGACTTTTCTCTGTCGGAAGTTTGCTGATTACTGCTTCAATGGCATTGCTTGTTATTGGTCTGTTCAGGTTTTCTATGGCTTTTGGTTCAGTGTTGGTAATTTGTATGTGTCCAGAAATTTCATTTTGTTCTCCTGTATTCTTAATTATTCTTTCCATCTTCTGTTTTTTAGGATTGTATTGTTTTTGTTTTTCTAGTTCTTTGTGGTGTAGCATTAGGTCATTTATTTGAAGTCTTTCTGTTCTGTACATGTAAGAATTTATTGCAATAAACTCCCGTCTTAGTACTGCTTTTGCAATGTCCCACAGCTTTTGGTATGATGTATCTTTATTTTTGTAAGGTTCAAGAAACTTTTTTATTTCCTGTTTAATTTCTTCTTGTACCCATAGGTCATTGGGAGTGTGTTGTTTAGTTTCATTACACTTGTATAGTTACCAGAGTTTCACTTGTTATTGATTTCTGATTTTAATTCTTTGTGGTCTGAAAAGGTACTTGGAATGATTTCAGTTTTTAGATTTGCTGAGACTTGATTTGTGACCTAATATGTGGTCTCTCCTGAAGAATATTGCATGTGCTGATGAGAAGAATGCATATTCTGCAGTTGTTGGATGAAATGTTCTGTGGATATCTGCCAGGTCCAATTAGTCCAAGGTGTAGTTTAAATCCTGCATGTCTTTGTTCATTTGTAGCCAGGAAGATGTATCCAATTCTGACAGTGGGGTGTTCAGGTCACCCACTATTATCATATCAGGGTCTATCACATTTTTTAGGTCTTAGAGAATTTGCTTTACATATTTGAGTGCTCCAGTGTTGAGTGCATACATATTTATGATTTGTTATGTCTTCTATCTGGATAGATCACTTTAACTTATATAATGGCCTTCTTTGTCTCTTTTAATGGATTTTGGTTTAAAGTCTATTTTATCTGATATAAGAATAGCTACTCCTGTTTATTTTTGGTTTCTATTTGTATGGTATATATTTTTCTATCCCTTTACTTTTAGTCCTTGTGTGTCTTTACAGGTGACGTTTGTCTCCTGAAGATAGCATATAGTTAGCTCTAACTTTTCATCCAATCAGTCAGTCTGTGTTTTCTGATTAGGGAGTTTAAAACATTTACATTTAGGGTAGTTATTGACAGGTATTGCTTTACTTGTGTCATTTTATTGCTTTTTCTTTAGATGTTTAAATATCTTTTGTTCCTTTCTTCCCGTTTTATTTTTCATCTTCAGTTTTAGTTGGATTTTTGAGATGGTATGGTTTTGCTTCTTTCTCTTTCTCATTTGCATTTTTTAAAAAGTGGGTTTTGCTGTTTCTTGTCTTTCTGTGATAGTGATTATTGTTTTTCAGATTCCAGATTTGGGACTCTTGAGAATTTCTTTCAAGGCTGGTCATGTGGTGGTGAACACCCACAATTTTTGTTTGTCTGGGAAATACACGATTTCTCCCTCATTTCTGAAGGAGAACTTTGTTGCGTTCAGAAATTTTAACTGGCAATTTTTTTTTCTTTTAGTGTTTTGAATATACAATCCCATTTTCTTCTGGCCTGTAAGGTTTTAGTTGAGAAGTCTGCTGTTAGTCTGATGGGGGCTCCTTATAGGTGACTTGATGGTTTTCTTTGCTGCTTTTAGAATTATCTGTCTTTGAGCTTTGTCACTTGGACTATAATGTGTCTTGAAGGGGATGTTTTTGGATTGAATCTGTTTGGGAATCTTTGGGCTTCTTGGATCCGAAGGTCTGCATCTCTCCCTGTACCTCTGAAATTTTCTATTATTTCCTTGAATAAGTAAATATTCAAGGGAATATGCCTTTTTCTTTCTCCTCCTCTTTTGGAATACCCTTAATTTGGATGCCTGTGTGCTTGAGATTGTCTGCTAGCTCTCTCAGATTTTCTCAATTAAAAAAAAAATTATCACCCCCCCCTTTTTTTTTTTGGTCTTCCTGGGTTATTTCAAAAAGACCATCTTCAAGATCTGAAATTGTTTCTTCTGCTTGCTCAAGCCTGCTGCTCAAGCTCTCTGTTCTGTTTTTAATTTCATCAAGTGAATCCTTAAGTTCTAGGAGTTCTGCTACATTCTTTTTTAAGGTATTAATCTCTTTGTAAATTTTCTTCTTCATATCCTGGATATTTTTTCTTGTTTCACTGTGTTCTCTAATTGAATCTTCTCTTATCTCTTTGAGTTTTCTTAAGATCATCACTTAGAATTTTCAGTCATTTCAAGGGCTTCCTTCTCTGTGGGGTCTGATACTTGAGAATTTCTGTATTCCTTCAGTGGTGTTATATCTTCCTGTTTATTTGTAGTTCTAGTATTTTTTCATTGATGTTTGGTCATCTGGTAGAGCACTTGTTTTTTCTATTTCTCTGGTGTGTGCTATGAGGAGAAAGACTTCCTCTATTTGTAGACTCTGCTGGTGACTCTTTTGTATCAATGCAGTCAAGTGTGTGATGGGCAGCTGGTAGTGGGGTCCTGGCTGTTACAGTTACGATTAGCTGTTCTTGTGGTGGCAGTAGGTGTGGTGGTGGCTGCGGAAGACCACCTTGGCTTCTGCTTGGGCTCTGGGCTGGTCATTCTGGGGCTTGGTTCTGGGCCCCTGGCAATGTGCAAGAACATGCTCACCTGGGCTCCTGCTCCGGGGGGGTGGGTGGGCTCCTACAGGGATTTCTTTTCTTGGCCAGGCACAGTGGCTAGTGAGAAAACACTCAGGTGTGCTCTTGCTCAGGTGGTGGGCAGGCCTCTCACCACCTCTATCTCTTTGATATACAGCCTTTCCGTCTTTGTTTTAAGCACATATTTGCGTGTACATTTGTCTATATGCAGAGTAAGCAAGAAGTAGAGAGAGTCACAGGGAGAGAGAAAGAGATAAATATTACTTGTTTTACAAAGTGGAGATCCTATTCTACAACATTTCATCATGACTTAATGTATTAAGTATATATTTATATGTAAATATAAGTATATATTTATATTTAAATATAAGTATATACACACACACATATCTTGCCATAATAAAAAGTCAATAAAACATTATAATAATGCACCATGTTTTATTTTACCAGTCAAATTTTTTGGACATTTAGGTTGTTTCTGAGTTCTCACTGTAATTAATAAATACCCCACTAAAATGAACATCTTGACAGAAACATTTTTGCATACATTGGCAAATATATATTTAGAATAAATTCTGAAGTCAATTACTTTCAAAGGAAATGTTTATTTATAAATTATTTCCATAAAATTACAAAATTGACTTTTACCAATACTAACACCCACCAAATGACATACTTGTATGTGTGTGTTTCGATAAAATAAAGAAAAATATCCCCATATGTTTTAAACCTATGTCATTACTAATGAGATTTGAAATTTTTTACACAATATATTTACATATTTATTTCTACTTCTGTAACTTCATATTTTTTATCTATCTTAAGAATAATATTCTCTTTTTAACTAATGGGAAAAAGTGATTTATATAATATTTTAGTCAGTCTTTTTGATCTATTTCCAAGATTTACTTACTATTTGTTGTCTTTCAATGAAATCAAAAGTTAATTCACTTTTACTATGAAAGTAATATTTATAATGCAGTCAATTCAAATGTTTTCCAATGTTTTGTGTTTTTTAATGAATTATTAGAAAGGCCTAATTTTACAAGACTATATAAATATTTACTTATATTTTATTCTAATGCTTTATTTTTAGTTTTATCTTTCTGAAATAAATTTTGATCTGTGATTTAAGCATTGTTTTAATTTAATTTGTCCTAAATATTTTATTTTTCCCCAAACACCAGTGAAGAACCATTAATTTTTCACTAATTTACGCTAACATATTAGTTGTATTCTGTTTTTCATCTATAAATTAATTAGTCAATACAAGATTAGTAAATGGAAGAATGTTGGTCAAAAAATATAGGAGACTGGCTCATCCAGGAATTTTCTTGGCCCAGTAATGATCTGTGTCATCAAATAATAACAGCTGAAGGCACTAACACATCTAAAAATATTATGTCACAGAGGAACACCCATTAACCACAATACCTATTGACCTTATGTTCTTCATTTAGGCTCAATTTGGCCATTACTCTGCCTTGCCAGTGAAATACTTTCCAGTCTTTGTATATTAAGTCCCTATCTTCACAAATTAGCAGATTTAATTCTTACTTAGTAATTATGTTTTACCCATTAGAGAAACTCATGGGAGACTTGGAAAAAGGACATTAAACTGAAGCATCTGCCCGCTGTTCTTGTTGCCAGAGAAGGTTGTACACATGCGAACGGTGGGAGGCAACTGCAGCAGTAACACCCAGCACTCCTGTCTGGGCTCAGCATCAAGGTTGTTGAGAGGTAGTTTTTTTTTTTACCCATTAGAGAAACTCATGGGAGACTTGGAAAAAGGACATTAAACTGAAGCATCTGCCTACTGTTCTTGTTGCCAGAGAAGGTTGTACACATGCGAACGGTGAGAGGCAACTGCAGCAGTAACACCCAGCACTCCTGTCTGGGCTCAGCATCAAGGTTGTTGAGAGGTAGTTTTTTTGTTGTTGTTGTTTGTTTGTTTAGTAGTATGGGGAATGAACACTTCCTGAGCTCTGGATTTTTCAGTGAGGTTCCATGACTTTTGTTACTTTCCAACAAATTTAAAAGTACCAAATGCTTTATATTGTTAGTAGTTGTATTGCTTCAGATATCTAGAATGATTTTTATTTGCTGTCCTGTCCATGAATTATATACTATTTAATTTGAGTCAGTTTACTCATTAAAGCATTGGGTAAATGGGTATATTAGTAAGGGCTTTCTTGAGAGACAAACCAACAGGATGGATGAGTGGATAGATAGACGAAAGGAAGTTTATTAGGGATTTATGATTATGTAGCCTGAGAAATCCCATGATATGCTAGAGAACCAAGGAGGCCAGAAGCACGGTTCAGTCCAAATCTGAAGGCCTCTGAATGAGAAAAGCTGATGATATAACTAACTCTCAGTTTGAGGGCAAAGTTCTGATGTCCAGGGCCAGGAAAAGTAGGTGTCCCAGCTTCTGGAATAGAAAGAGCACAAATTTGCCTTTCTTCTTCCTTTTTGTTCTATCCAGGCCCCCAGCAGAGAGGATGGTACCTTCCACACTCGTTCTACCAACTTACATGCCAGTCTCCTCTGGAAACACCCTCACAGAAATACCCAGAAATAGTCCTATAACAGCTATTTTAGTATCCCTTAATCCAGTCAAGTTGACACCTAAAATTGACTATCACAGTAGGTAAAGCCCGTAAGATAGAAAAAGAAATACACTGCTTACCTCAGAATAAGGAAGGCTAATTGGCAATATAATTAATCACTACCTTGGAGTACATAAAAGATTGCTTATCATGATAATAACAATGGTAGTCACTGAGTTAGAAAAAATGATGTACTAAAAGTGAGAAAGATTCCATTAGATATTCAGAAAAGCATCTTAAGTCACTGAGGGACAAATAGCTAAGTGACTAATGATGTAGCCATAAAATTTAGGTTCCTAAGGAGCTTAAATTTTTCTTTTCATCAAGTTGCCTTTAATTATTAGAATTTCCTGAAGAAGAGTATAAGGTTAAAATCTCCTGGTATTGTTTCTATTTCTATTGGCTAAACATAGGAAAATAAAATTCATACTTGAAAAAGAAAACACATACACTTTTTTATGACATATTTACCATTTTTACCTGAAAAACATGAGTGACCTTAGTAGGATATTTGGTTTGTGCTACGGTACAGACGTCAGTCTTCTAAAGGGAAACGCTTAGGCAACAAATTTAAATCTGCAAAGAAAAACACTCAAAAAATTCCGTCAGTCGATATTTTGAAGATGCTTATTATCTTATTTCAGTAATGATTGTTGATTATGATAATTGATCATTTCAATAATTTCTTATATAGATAATTGGTAAGAGTAATTTAAGTGCATTCCCATTTAAAATATTCTTAATTAGTAAAGCACATTTAAATAAATTACCATAGTACTGAAGGTCACACTTAAAAATGGTTTACCAAAATTTTACAAACGTAGATACAACTATATTCTGTAAATTTATCTTTGATATTATCTCAGCAAAATCTAAATTAGATATTTTAGGGGTAAACAATTCTTAAAAGGAAGTATACTTCTCAGTGATACAAACAAAATAAGGCACAGTTGGCCACCAAATTATTTTTACTCTTTAACTTTTCATCCAAGAATAGTTACTTTACACAGAAAAATTAGTGAATGTTTTAAGTGTTTAACAGTAACAGAAGTTGAAGAAGGGAAGATGTTTAATTCCCCCCCAAAAAGATAATTTAGGTAAATATGCAATTATAACTGTTTATAAAAATATCTTCAAATTTCCATGTTTTGACAAAAATTGTTAAAATTTTGGTATGAATTTGGTGTATAATATGGGTTCAGGAACTAATAGCATGATTTTCAAACTTTTAATTAGTATCATTAGTAGTATAGTACAAGACGTGTATTGTCGTTATAAGATTAATAATAGCCCTAAGGGCCTCGAACATCTCACTCGAACATCTCACAGGACCTGCACTATGTGTCACTTAGCAGTATGATGCAACCTGGCCATGGGATTTCCATCCCTGGCCTGGAGGTGACTGGGTCTTTAGGACAATGAGATCTAAAAATCCTGGTTTCCCTGGAGACAAGACCACCTCAGAACATATGCAACTCTCATGAACCTTAAGACAAAGCTTACCCTTACAAGAATAGCTTCAACTCCCTTGATGACTGAAACACCTGGTAACTGACCTGCACTGAATACAGGTATAAGAAAGGGGGAAGAATCCTCCAAACTCTGAGAATGGTCTTAAAATGGAGACCCTCCCAGTCAGTTGGTCATCTGACCCACTGCCTGTATCTGTCACATGCCACCAGCCTGCTCCCCCTATCCATCTTATAAGGGCACTGCCAGAATAAACTGCTTGAACATCAGAAGTTGCCTGAGACTCGTTTTTTTATGTGAAGGTGCCAAAGACTCATTTTTTATGTGAATTGGACCAAAGGGGAGAAATAATCACTTGGGAAGCTAGTTAACTAGGACCACACGTTTCCCTGGAGACAAGACCACCTCAGAACATATGCAACTCTCATGAACCTTAAGACAAAGCTCACCCTTACAAGAATAGCTTCAACTCCCTTGATGACTGAAACACCTGGTAACTGACCTGCACTGAATACAGGTATAAGAAAGGGGGAAGAATCCTCCAAACTCTGAGAATGGTCTTAAAATGGAGACCCTCCCAGTCAGTTGGTCATCTGACCCACTGCCTGTATCTGTCACATGCCACCAGCCTGCTCCCCCTATCCATCTTATAAGGGCACTGCCAGAATAAACTGCTTGAACATCAGAAGTTGCCTGAGACTCGTTTTTTTATGTGAAGGTGCCTAAGACTCATTTTTTATGTGAATTGGACCAAAGGGGAGAAATAATCACTTGGGAAGCTAGTTAACTAGGACCACACGAGAGCCACAAACATGACATTGTTTGAATGCCTATATAATATTATAAAATAATACCTCGATTATAATGATAAAAGTTATTTTAGAACATTTTCAGAAAAATAAGAGATTAAATTTGAAATAAAATTATTAATTGGGGCATTATAGAAAATATGATTGCTTTTAAATATAATGCTTATTGAAATCAAAAGAT
>NW_007750635.1:9306-9898 GCF_000696425.1 Galeopterus variegatus | reverse complement strand
GGGTTCAGTGTCCATTTCCATGACATTGACTCTGAAAGAACCTGGCATGCTGAGTCTGGTAACAAAATGAAACAGTGTTTGTTAAGAGTCTAGTTTAGTGCTTTGTACTTCACTGTTTATAGCCTCTCTCTACCCTAAACCCCCTCCAAACCCTCCAAACCCTCACACATACCTGATCTCTTCGGTGTGTTCCTGCTGGGCCAAGACCTGACCCTCCCATCTGCTGCAGCTGCTTCGGCCTGCCCCTCATCACTGCTCACTCATTCTATAGCCTAGTGCTTTACAATGTCCTTATACAGTCCATTGGCCATTCAGAGGCTCAGATATTCCTCTGTTAAATGAGAATAGCAGATCTCCTCTGCTCACCTTATCTCATAAGATTATTATAAGAAAAGAATGAGGGAATAACTCAGTTGCATTGTAAACTCCAACGTGCAATACATTTTAAGTTTTTAAACATTACCGTTATTATTTCTTAAGGCTTAGCTGAGGGAAGAAACCTCATTTTAATTATTCACAGTAAGACATTAATGATAAAGAGTAAGCAGTTTACCCCTGCTAGGTAACATTGGTATATTTTAATAGATGACTT
>NW_007750635.1:0-4315 GCF_000696425.1 Galeopterus variegatus | reverse complement strand
CCTGCTGCCTGAGGCTCTCTGTACTTGATGTGCCCTTCTTTCCCTACCTGTCTCTTTCATGTCAGCTGTGCATTAACCTTCAGGACCTCTTAACCCTATTCACTTTCTCCAGGACAATGGTGCTTCAAGGTTCAGAGTTCCTCCCTTCAATGCAGCTAGGTCAGTGTGTTGTCTTGCCCCAGGTACATATGTTCTTCAATTTCTGTTTCTAGCTGATTTCCAAGTTCTAATTCTGATCGCTGCAGTCAACTGTAATTGCTAATCATATGGCATCAGTGGTATATGGCATCTTAACCAGTCTGAGCTGTTAGATCATTCTTCCTGCTTTTTCCATACTTTAAAAACATTTTTCATTTCTCTAACCAAGATTGCCAGTATAACCACTTTTTTCCTTTTTTAATTTGTGAAGGAAAACCTCCAGCCAGCAGCTCCCTGATTTCTCCTATTGTCTCATTATCCGGAACTGGGTAACATGTCTGGCCAAGGGGAATGATGTTATAATGAATGGATTGCAACAATCGTGATGCATTCTGGAGTAGGGGTCTAACTCCCATGCAATCAAGGGATCCTCACCTATGACCTGAACAAATTAGTGTGTTAGCAGGGAACAAAGGGAATGACTATTGAATAGGCAATGGATGATGTCTGTCATATTTTTATTCATAACAACATCATCAAGTTGATTGAATAAATAAATTATACAAATTTAAACTGTCCAACAATTCAATGAAGCCCTGAGTTCTTCCCCTGGAAATGTCCAAGTAAATGTCTCTTAACCATCTGAAAGTATGTTTATAGATGAGGAGCTGGGATAGATATTAATTTCCATGCCCTGCATAGAAATAGGGGAAAATCCTGAAAACCCCACAAGTGAGGGAAAATGGAAAGAGAAAGACTTTCAATAGCAAACAAGGTTCACTCCAGAACTTTGCTCAACCCATAAACATATAGCCCCTAATGACTGTGGCATAGAATGTTGTTTTTCTCCCACTTCCATTCTTGCTTCCTTACTTTAGTAAAGGAATCACCATTTCAATTGTGCATGTAGCTGCCCTGCTGAAAAGTACAATTCCCAGCTCCCTTTGCAGCTGGGCATGGCCATGCTGAGTTTTATATAATGGAATGTGAGTGGACGTGACGTGTTTAACTCCCTAGGAGTGGTCTTAAAGTCAGAAAATGAGCTCTCCTTACGCTGTTCATCTTCCGTCCTGCTGCCTGGATGTGGACATGGTGGTAAGTAATCTTAGCTCATGTACATGAGGACAAACACTTGAGATAGCAGAGTAGCAAAACAGAAAAAGCTTAGTCCCCCAAGACTATGAGGCCACCAAATCAGACTGTGTTGCTTATGCTCAGATTGTTACATGAAGAATATATAAACTTCTTCCTTGTTTAAGCTACTGTTATTTTGGTCTCACCAAATCAGACTGTGTTGCTTATGCTCAGATTGTTACATGAAGAATATATAAACTTCTTCTTTGTTTAAGCTACTGTTATTTTGGTCTTTACATGAGACAAATCTTTATCCTAATAAAACACTGGCCCTTTCCCATTTCAAAAATAGCTTTTGCAAACTTTTGTCAGGTCTCTAGCAGCTCAAGGCCAATCTAACCATTCTAACTCTCTGTAGATGGCTTCATATCTCACTTTAGTAATTAAGGGGAACTGGCTAAAATTTTTGAACTCTCTGTTTTAGTCAGTTTGAGCTGCTATAACAGAATACCATAGTTGGGGTTATTTAACCAACAAATATTTATCTCTCACTGTTCTGGAGGCTGGCAGATCCTGTGTCTGGTGAGCACACTATTTCTGGTTTGCAGATGGCAATTTTCTCATTGTATTTTAACATGGCTGAGAGAGAAATCATTACTTCCATCTTTTCTTATGAGGGCTCTAATCTCATACTTAGGGACTCCACTGTTATTACCTAATTACCTCCCAAAGTTCCTTGCTTGTAATATCATTACATTGAGGGTGAGGATTTCAACATATAAATTTTGTAGAGACACAGACATTTTGTCCATAACATTCTGCCCCTGGTGCCTACAAATTTAATGCCTTTTTTCACATGGAAAATACATTTGTTCCATCTCAACAACCCCAGAAGTCTCTTCCGATTTCAACATATAAATTTTGTAGAGACACAGACATTTTGTCCATAACATTCTGCCCCTGGTCCCTACAAATTTAATGCCTTTTTTCACATGGAAAATACATTTATTCCATCTCAACAACCCCAGAAGTCTCTTCCCAGCATCAGCTCTAAAGTCCAGGGTCTCACCTAAGTATAATCTAAATCAGATACAAGTAAAAGCTGACATACTATTCAGCCTGAGGCAAAATACCTCTCCACCTATGAATCTGCAAAACCAAACATGTGCTCCCCAAATACAATTGTGGGACAGTTATAGTATAGACATTCCCATTCTAAAAGGAAGAAATCACAAAAAAGGAAGAGGTGGTGTGTCCCAAGAAAGTCTAAATCTTAGCAAGGCAAATTCCATGAGATTTTTAGGCTTGAGAATAATCCTTGTTGGCTCAGTTCTCTGCCTTCCAAGCCCGCTGGGATGACAATGTCACCCCCATGGCTTGGTGGGTTGCACCTCACCCTTCAACCACATACTGTTGTTCTTTGAAATAACCCCATTCACACCACTCTCCTGGTGGCCCACCCTTGAGGCACTGGGTGGAGGCATCCTGGCCCTCCAAAACCAGAGAGACAATCCCACACTTAGAAGCCAGGGATGATCTAGCCCCTCCCCTGGGCCTGTGGTGAGAGTGGCAGCCCTGTTGCCTTATTTTTGAGGTCATTCCTCCCATTTCTTGAAGGATAGCACATGTTTGCAGCCTTCCGTCATTCCATCCCATTTTCTCTGTTTCGTTTAATCCCAGCTGGCAGTGTTTCTGCTGGTGTAATCCCATTTCTATTTCTGGCTCCTGCTCAGAAGGCTTATTAGGTCCTCAGTTCATACTCACAGCAATCTTATCAAATGGTTGCACTGCCAAAGCCTTAGATGTCTCTTCACAACATGCTTTCTCATTTCCTGCCATATGGATTGGATGAACACTTTTCAAATCTTTAACTTCTGTGCCCTTTTTGCTTAACAATTCCTTCTTCAAATCGCTTCTCTCCCTTTGCTTTTTACTATAAGTAATCAGGAGGAATCAAACCACTCTTTCCAAACTTTGCTTAGATATCTCCTCAACTAAATATACAATTTCATTGCTCCCAAATTCTACCTTCTACGAAACACTAGAGCAAAGACATAATGCATCAAAGTTATTTCCCACTTTATAACAAGGACTGCCTTTTTTCCATTGTCCAATAACATGTTATTCATTTCTGCCTGAGATCTCATCAGAATCACCCTAAAGTCCATATTTCTATCAGTATTCTGTACATAATTACTTATGTATTCTCTAAGAAGTCAGGAGCTTTCCTTACAGCTCTACTCTTTCTTTTTCTGAGCCCTCATCACCAGAAACACTTTAAAAGTCACCTCACACAAAATCAATTCAAAATGGATTAAAGACTTAAACATAAGACTTGAAACTATAAAATTCCTAAAAAGAAAACACAGGAGAAACAATTCAAGAAGTAGGACTGAGCAAAGACTTTATGAATAAGACCCCAAAAGCACAGGCAATAAAAGAAAAATAAACTTACAGGATTATATCAAGCTAAAAAGCTTCTGTACAGCAAAAGAAAGTAACAGAGTAAAAAGATAACCTATAGAAGGGGAGAAAATATTTGCAAACTATGCATCCAACAAGGGACTAATATCCAGACTATATAAGGAACCCAAACAACCTAACAGTGAGAAAATGAGTAACCTGTTTAAAAAATGGGCAAAGGAGCTGAACAGGTATTTCTCAAAGGAAGATATAGAAATGGCCAACAAACACATGAAAAAATGCTCAACATCACTAAGCATCAGGCAAATGCAAATCCAAGTCACATTGAGATATCATTTCACCCCAGTTATGAAAAAAAAAGAACAACAAATGTTGGAAAGGATGTGGAGAAAGGGTAACACACCTACACCATTGGTGGGAGTATAAATTAGTACAGCCACTATGGAAAACAGGATGGAGTTTCCTCAAACAACCACAGATATAACTGCCATACAATTCAGCAATCCCACTGCTGGGTATATACCCAAAGGAATGGAAGTCATCTTGATGAAGACAGACCTATACTTCCATGTGTATTGCAGCTCTATTTACAATAGCCAGGAGTTGGAACCAACCTAAATGTTCATTGATGGATGACTGGATAAGGAAATTATGATATATACACAATGGAATACTACTC
>NW_007750634.1:8809-9898 GCF_000696425.1 Galeopterus variegatus | reverse complement strand
CAACTTCTGTAACCACTCCCTCCTCTCCGCGGGTTCCTCCTTTCAATATTCTGACCCTCTTCTGTCCCTCAAAGCACATCCCAGACTTCTTGGACCTGTGTCTCCTGGGCTGCAGTTCTAACGAGCTGTCAAATAAATCCTCTTTGTTTGGTATCTCGACCAGGTGGTTAATTTACTTTGGTCAATAAACTGGTCATACTGAGGCTCTCACATCATTCATCTGGTGCCCTGACCAGTCCAGCCAGTGGGACACTTGAGGAAAGGTGAAAAGATCCTAAGTTGTCCCTCTTTGCAAGCTCCCATGGTCCTGCCTACCTCACCCTTTCTCGTGTTCTGCCGTCAATGGAATAATTTGTACATCCCAATGTTTTATCCTATTAGAACAGAGGCAGAGCATAGGACACAGGTGAGTGGAAAGATCCTGGGCAGAGAGTCAGCTTTCCCATCTGTAAAATGGGAATAATGGATAACAAACATGGTCCTGCATACCTCCCTGGGTACCAGCTATGCCAAGGCAGTGGAGCGGAATGGTAAACAAGAGAGGTTTCATGGCAGGCAGAGCTGGGTTCAAATCCCAGTTCTGCCTCTTCTTCTTCATTATTATTATTATTACTCTTTTTTCTTGGGCAAGTTACTTAATCTCATTTAGTCCAGTCTCCACATCAGGCCTATTAAAACAAGCAGCACTTGTAAAGTATAGACCACACTGTGCTGAGCACAGGACATGCGCACAGTCACTGCTGGCAGTGCCTATTGTCATTCTTGTTAATGCATTCAGAGACACTTCGTGAACTAGAGTGCTGTGGATACAATGTTTTTGTGAGGCATCACTCATTTCTCCATCTCCCCCAGCATTCTGCAAGAAGTAGGTATTCAAAACAGTTGGTACATGCCCCAAGAACGTGGACACAAAACCACCATCCCAGAGTTCAGTTACAAGATGATAAAGACACAGCGTGGCTCCCAGTCCCACAGGCCTCGACAGTGGGGTCAGAAAGCATCCACCCATCAACCCAGGAGGACAAACAGAAGCCGACACAGACAGCGGGGAGGCCGGTGAGGGAGTGGAAGCCCACCTCAGCGGAGTCG
>NW_007750634.1:0-3174 GCF_000696425.1 Galeopterus variegatus | reverse complement strand
CCTGGAAAATCTCTCCTTAGGATCAGTGCTCAGGAGGCAGGTTGATGGGAACATGAGGGGATGCCTCTGGAGCTCTCGTTACCCATTTCCAGGTGGCTGTCCAAACAGGAGTTTGTTGATGCACATGGCCAGCAGGGTACCCGCCTCACTGCAACCTTGCCTGTTGGGAAATTCTTATTTAAATAAAAAAATTGCTAACTGAGCTGCTACAAAGTGGCAGCATAGAGAGCATATTCTCTTTCTTTTGTGTTTTGTTGTTGTTGTTTTGTGGCTGGCTGGTACAGGGATCCAAACCCCTGACCTTGGTGTTACAAGGCTGTGTTCTAAACAACGGAGCTAACTGGCCAGTCTCATGTTGTCTTTACAAAAGCTCAGGGCCCAGAATCAGAAAGACTTAGTTTGAAACCTACTTATGTGATTTTCTATCTATGAGATTTTGGGTAAGTTACTTAACTTCTCTGTTCCTCAATTTAAAATAATAAAATTATTAAGTGGTGGACTAGTGGGTACAAAACTATGCTATCTATCCTAAGTGAATCATTGTGCAGGATATGCATGTGTTGAAACAACAGACTGTACCCCACAAATATTTATAAGTAAATGTTAAAATTTAAAAAATAAAATAAAAAAATAAAAGTATTAATTGCTAGGAAAATAATAATTCTAGAAATAATAATAGTATCTACCCCACAGGATTGTTATGAGAATTTGTATTAATAATAATAGTAACAATCAACCATCTACCGAGCACTTACTTGGCATCAGCCATTATGTCAAGGAAGAGGCTGTGTTGCATAGCAATCAAGGGTTCAAACTCGGGTAGAGACAGGTCTGAATCCTGGCTCTACAACTGACAGACTGTGACCTAAAGCAAGCAGCTTAACCCTCTCTGTCCCTGTTTCCTTATCTGTAAAAATGAGAATAATGCCTCAGATGTGAGGATAATAGACTCGATCTATGTAAAGCACTTAGACCAGTAGGCTAGCCCATAATAAACCACACGTAAATGTTGGCTGTTATTATTTACTCAGAGCCTGGCAAGCAGTCAGCCCTCAGTGAATAGGCAACAATGGAAACGGTGCCCCTAGAGCTGAGGGAGGCGGCTTCCTGCCCAGGCTGGACAGCGGGGAGCTGCCTGGAAGACACCTGTCGCCCTCTGGTGGACACAGAAGGAGGCGGCTGGGTGGAAGCTCCCCAGCAGGCATCCACTCAGGACTGAGGTACCAGAATGGTTAAAGTGAATACAACTTCTGCACTACTCTTTTCCAGAAGTTCACAATTTAAAATGTTCTAGTGCAAACCTTTGGCTAGATGCTGCTGGAGTTCCCTGCGCTTTCCCGAGGGCTGCCTTCCCACCGCACTCCTTCCACCCTCCCTCCCTCCATCAGAACGGTTTGGCATGCTCTGAATCTCTCTGAACTTCACGTCCATCACATACACAGTTATTTACACCCGATATCCAAGGAACAACAGCAGCACAGAGAAAGACCTCTCTTGTAGGCCCAAACTCTCTCTGAGCATCAGGGTGTCCTCTGGGCTGCTGAGCCCCTGACTCCCAGATGACAGTCATGAGGAGCAACAAGACAGGAGACAAAGCTGACATCCCAGCAGGAGACGGGCAGCAAACAAAAGCAAAAGGCAGTAAAAGGGAACAAAGTTCAGACATCCCTGACATGCAACGGTTCGACTCACAAGTTTTTGACTTTATGATGGGTTTATCAGGGTATTAAACACACTTTGACTTACAATAGTTTTGACTTATGTTGGGTTTATCGGGATGTAACCCCATCATGAGCCCAGGAGCATCTGTGATAGGACAGACGGGTGGAGACGACTTCTGACTGGGTGGTTAGGGAAAGCCTTTGGAGAAGATGACATTTAAGTTAAAGTCTAAAAGATAAGAAAGGGGCAGACATGTAAAAAACTCGGGAGGGGGGAAGAGCATTCTGGGCAGAGGAATGGAGAGAAACCCTGAGCAGCCAGAGAGGAGTGAACCAGGGGAAGAGAACTGGCGAGAAGGGAGTAAACAGGGAAAGAGAGGGGGACGCCGGGAGGGAGCAGGGCCTGGGGCTGGAGAGTCTTGGAAGTCTTTGTAAGGAGTTTAGATTTTAGGGAAGTCAGAGGTGTGTTTTAAACAGAGGAGGGACAAGATGTAATTTACATTTGTAAAAGAGCCTTCTGGCTGCTGCTACAGATGGAGGGGGCAGGACAAGAGGAGAAGTGTAGAGGAAGACCATTTAGAGGCTGCTGGACTCAAGACCTGTTTTAAAGGAAGCATTTGCAAATGGACGAGATGGGCATGGGGCTGGAGAGAGGGGGAAGACAGGAATTTTTGACTTGAACCACTGCAGGGATAGGGCTGTCATTTACAGAGACGAGGCAGATGAGAGGAACAGGTCTAGGCACAGGAATGTAGAATTCTGTGCTGCACACGTAAGCGTGAGTCGCCACATGGTGATGTTGAGCGGGCAGCTGGGCAGCCAAGACTGGACCTGAGGGCAGAGGAGAAGGACGGAGACGCAAGCCAGGGACGCCAGTGAGAGCTGGGATTTAGAGCTATGGGGCTGTGGGAGCGCATGAGCACACAAGGAGGAAGCCCCCAGGACAGGGATTACCAGGAGGAACCAGCAGAGGCTGTGATGGTGGCAGAAAAACTAGGAGAGTGGGGGCCACAGAAAGGAGGCAAAGCTAGTGGCCAAATGAGTCAAACCTCAATTAGAACAGAAATGACCATGGATTTAGCAACTTGGAGATCACTGATTCTTGACAACAGTCTTCGTGTGACAGTGGGACGATGGGGTGAACTTCTGATAGAGTTTGGATGTGTTGTCCCCCCAAAGCTCATGTCAAAATCTGACCCCCAACTTGGCAATGTTGGGAGTGGTTTGGGTTATGGGGGCGGATCTCTCAGGAATAGATTAAGTGCCTTGTGGGGGGTAGTGAGGGAGATCTTGCTCTTTTAGTTCCCAAGAAAGCTGGTTGTTTAAAGGACCCTGGCACCTCCCCCCTCTCTCTCTTGCTTCCTCTCACTATTTGATCTGCTTGTACCCACAGATCAGCCTGCCATTTTCTGCCATGAGTAGAAGCAGCCTGAGGCCCACACCAGATGCAGTTGTCCCAGAATCGTAAGCAAATAAACCTCTGTTCTTTATAAATTACCCAGTCTCAGGTATT
>NW_007750633.1:5435-9899 GCF_000696425.1 Galeopterus variegatus | reverse complement strand
GAGCTTCTCTGGACTTTTTCTGAAGGTCAGCCCTTGAACTGAAACAGATCTTAAAAGGCTAGTGTTCAAGTCTTTGTGAGCACAGAAACCCAATTGAACTAGCTCAGGTAAGAATTGGTTGATGAAAACACACAAACATGTATGTTTATATATACATATGTGTGTAAGTATATTTGCATATGTATACATATATGCATATGTACATATCACTGGTCTAAGGCTGAGAAGTCTTTAGAAAACACCTCTCTTCCCTTTCCCCCTCTCTCCCATCCTCCCTCCTTCCTCTCTCTCGAAGCTATCATGGGCTCTCACTTTTGCCTCTCTCTGCTCATATGTGGGTTTTTCTTCTATTTCTCCACAGCCCAGAATCCTCTAAGCTCACCCATAAAGGGCTTGGCTTTGGTTTTGGTTTTTCCTGGCACTGACTCCTGCCCCCAATCAATGGCATCTTACTATTGCTGCAGGCTAGATGGAAGTCATGAAATGATCGTCATTGCCCTTGTATATGCAAAGTTGATCATAGCTATTCACGTTGTCATCACTTCAATTGAGATCTGTGCATTGCTGGTGTTACACATGCTAAATTGAATCGTTGCTTATAATGTCTTCAGAAAGATTATGCTATGATTTAGCATTGAAATGAAAAGGTATCATGTACACAAAAAGGCATGTAAACAGAGCAGTGGGGCATAAATTTGATATAAGCAAAGCAAATATTCATCATTGGAGGAATGGCAACAATTTCATATTTTCTTGCAAAGCAACAAGCAAGCACTTTATGAGACCTAAGAAAGGAAGACACTTACAAGTAGATGAATCTATGTTACATTTTGCTTCTGACATACAAGCAAAAGGACCAGCTTATCTCATGTTGAACCATGCAATTAAAAGCAGAGAAATTACCAAATCCTTCAGAACAGAAAAAGGAAATTTCAAAGCCATGAGAGGCTGATGTGACCAATTCATGTGTCAGGCAGGACCATTGTTAAAATAGTGAACATCTGTTTATCATAAATTGTTAAAGTTCTAGAAACATGTTTCAATTCAGGAAAAATAATACTATTAATTTGGTGAAGTGGTAAAGCAGCAGAATCGAAACTTGCCAAATGGTATAACCATCTTGAAAGAAAATTCTGATGACAATATTAGAGCACTCTCTTAAGAAATTCTATATCACTGATGTTCTTGGGGACATAAAAAATCTTCTGAGGAATACCACAGACAAGAGATGGAAAGACTTCCCCAAATCTTCTCTCCCTGGGAACGATTCCAGGTTCTATTACCTTCTAAGGACTTTATTTGTGAGAAGGATGCCACATGGAAAAATTTTCTTGCAAAGCAACAAGCAAGCACTTTATGAGACCTAAGAAAGGAAGACACTTACAAGTAGATGAATCTATGTTACATTTTGCTTCTGACATACAAGCAAAAGGACCAGCTTATCTCATGTTGAACCATGCAATTAAAAGCAGAGAAATTACCAAATCCTTCAGAACAGAAAAAGGAAATTTCAAAGCCATGAGAGGCTGATGTGACCAATTCATGTGTCAGGCAGGACCATTGTTAAAATAGTGAACATCTGTTTATCATAAATTGTTAAAGTTCTAGAAACATGTTTCAATTCAGGAAAAATAATACTATTAATTTGGTGAAGTGGTAAAGCAGCAGAATCGAAACTTGCCAAATGGTATAACCATCTTGAAAGAAAATTCTGATGACAATATTAGAGCACTCTCTTAAGAAATTTTATATCACTGATGTTCTTGGGGACATAAAAAAATCTTCTGAGGAATACCACAGACACTGACAATTCTGAGATGAAAAATATCTCAGAAGAGTTAGACTCAATGCAAAGAAGTTTGAGGAATTTACCTCATTTATATTTCCCTTTGCATGCATGTGTACTTAATACATCTAAAAAGCTCTTTCAATATATAAAATAAAATGTCTGTAATTTTTAAAATGCATTATAGCAGTTTAATTGGCAGCATTTTTTTTCTTTTTTGGTGGCATATAAAATTATGGTCCATCTTACAATTGATGTCAACTTGGATGCTATAAAACACAGTAGGTCCAATGGAATGTTAGCAGACACCCTGGGAGCAACTTTGGCCTCACTTGCTTAAAAGGAGATCCCAGGCCCCAGAATTCTACTTTTTCTATCATCCCACTGGCTGGAGTGGCAACAGTGCTACACTCTCCAATATGGCAGCCACTAGCTAGTCATGTGCAGCTGTTTAAATTTAGATTTTACTTAATTAAAATTAAAATTTAGGTCCTTAGTTGTACTAGCCACAATTCAAGTGTTCAATAGCCATATGTGGTTGTGGACAGTACAGATATAGACACAACGTTTCCATCATCATAGAATATTCTACTTGACAGCACTGAAGTAGAGACTTTGGAAGCCATGCACTGAGGATGGCAGAGCCACTGTTGGTCTGGGTTGTTATACAACTGCACAAAGCTGAGCTGCCCATCTGGAACACTCACCTCCAACTTTTTATCAAAATAGATATAAACCCCTTTGTTCTTCATGCTCCATTATTGCTGGATATTTTAGTACAGCAGTTCACCTTCTGCACTAATTAATACCATTGGTTGACTTGTTTATTGTCTCTCTTCCCCAATAGGCTGTAGTGGGACAGGTTTATTTTTTCAGAATTTAGCGCAATGCCTGACACATAGTAGGCCCTTCAAAAACATTTACAGAATGATTTACTTAATAAATATGAGTACATAGGAAGGACAACTATAATTTAGAAGATCAGGAAAGGCATACTGAAGCAAGTAACATCTAAGGCGAGACTTGAAGCATGAATCAGAAGTGACAGAGGTATAATGCAGGAGGAAGAGGGTTCCAAATAGAGAATAGACTCAATGCTAGTGAACATGGAGCTTTGCAGAGAGTGAAAATTTGATAGATTTTGAGATGAAGGGAGGTAGGAGGTGAGAGTTCGGCAGGGAAGAGATAATAATGAGCTGTGTAAGCCCTGTAAAGATTTTGTATTTCATCCTGAGGTCAGTGGAAGGGCTACTAAAAATTTTTATGCTTTTACTGAGCTACCTTTTCCCCCAATAAAATGAATGTTTCTTCTATTCTTAGAAGCATTTGAGGAAGGAGAATCCCTGACACTTTGGGTTTGCATAAGTCAAGATCCTCATGAAAATTTCCCTTATGTCTAACTTATATCTATTTCTTTAACCAAAATATATATTTTTGTTGCTGTTTAGTGGACCTAAAGTACACTGGCTATCTTTCTCTATGCTTTCCCATGCAGGGGAAAACTTTTGGGGAATAGGTAAGAGTCCTGTGCTATATATTAACTGGGTTAATGTCAAGCATTTTGCTCCATGTGGTAGTTTGAATGAGGATACAACCAATAAATAGAGACTGGATAACAATGGAAATCCCATTGCAGTCCAAAAGAGATGGAAAGACTGCCCCAAATCTTCTCTCCCTGGGAACGATTCCAGGTTCTATTACCTTCTAAGGACTTTATTTGTGAGAAGGATGCCACATGGAAAACAGACAAATCACTGTTGTCATTGAGGTGTTTCTAACTTGTGTATATTCAAAGAACTGATATTATCAAAAGCCTGTCCTCTCTCTTTATGTTCTCCCTGGGAGACCCCATAAACAATTATGGCTTTGGTCATTAACGCTGATTATTCTCAAATCTACACCTCTAACAGATCTCTTGTGAGTTCCAGATCTTCATGTCCACCTATTAGTGCACATCTCCATCTGGAAAACCCACAAGCTCTTTGAATTTAACATGTTCCACCCCTAGTTTACTATCACCCCCAAATCTTCCTTGTAAACGTGCTTCTCCTCCTTATTTCCAGTGACAACATCCTGTACACCCAAATCCACAAACTTGTGAATCATCCTTGACTTCTGCCCTTCTTCAGGCCCTTCAGCCTCTCTATCAACAAGCACAGTTATGTGTGCCTCCTAAGCATTTCTTCCGTCCATTGCATCCTCTCCGAATGCTTTAATTACTGCCAAAATCCATATCCTCATTATTTCCTGTATCTAGCTCCGAGTTCCTACAATCTGAAGTGATATGCCTAAAATTCAGATCTAATTGTGTCATTCTTTGGCTTAAAATTTCTAAATGACTCCCTACTACTATCAGGAAAAAATTCACACTCAAGAACAGAGTGCGCAAGGCCCTAAATGATCTAATCCCTGCACATCTGTAACCTCATCTCTCACTCCTCCCCTTAGATCTCCTCATGCTTCCTCTTTAGGTACTGACACAGTAGTTCCTCTTCCACCTTGTACAGTTGTTCTCTTTGCCCAGCAAGTACTTCCACCTCTTTATTCACCTGGAAAAAATTATACCTAGCCTGCAAAGTTCAGTCTGGGTAGCTTTTATGTAAGGTTGCCATTTTTGATTCCCAAATAGCCACCCCTCAAAACTTAGAGAACACCATGGTTTTGTCATAGCACTTAAG
>NW_007750633.1:3844-5018 GCF_000696425.1 Galeopterus variegatus | reverse complement strand
TCTTAAGAACAGGAACTAGACAAGGTGCTCATGGGTGTTTCCAGAAGGGGATGAGAAAAGAAAAGGCATGGAAAACCTTTTCACTGAAATAATAATGGAAAATTTCTCAGGTATAGGGAGAGACACAGAACTTCAGATCCAGGAAGCTCAAAGATCCCCAAACAGATTCCACTCAAAAAGTCCCTCGCTAGTACATTATAGTCAAACTGGCAAAGCTCAAGGACAAAGAAAGAGTCTTAAGAGAAGCAAGAAAAAAGTGTCAAGCTACCTTTAAGGGAGTCCCTATCAGACTAACAGCAGACTTCTTAACAGAAAATCTACAGGCCAGAAGAAAATGGGATGATATATTCAAAATACTAAAAGAAAAAAGAACTGCCAACAAAGAATACTTTATCCAGCAAGGCTATCCTTCAGGAATGAAGGGAAAATAGTGTATTTTTGAGACAAACAAAAGCTGCAGGAGTTCACCACCACATGACCAGCCCTACAAGAAAGGACTCAAGTAAGTCCTGCATCTTGAATCTAAAGAACGATCATCACTACTATGGAATACACAAGAAAGAACAAAACGCACTGGTAGAACAAAAATGCAAATGAGAAAGGAAAACTAAATCTTACCACCACAAAAAGCCATAGTGACGATGTACATTTACCCCTACTTTATTTCTTTTTTTAAATTATTTTCAAAATTCCATTCTTACAATTGGAAATACAGGGCATTTTCATTTTTCTATATATGACTAATGAAAACACAGCTATTAACATTCTTATAGAACACAAATAAAAGTACAAAAGCAACAATACAATGAAACAAACCAACTCCTAATCACTTTAAAAATGAAAAGGATATGTCGAATATCTTGCTAATTTTATAATATAAGACCTATATGGTCTTCTTTTTAAAAAAATTTTTTTTTATTTTTTATTTTATTTATTTATTTTTTGTTAAATTTTTATTTTGTCAATATACAATGTATATGATTATTATGGCCCATCACTGACACCTCCCTCCCTCCTCCCTCTCTCCCCTCCCCCCCAAGAATGTCCTTTCCGTTTGCTTGTTGTAAAAACTTCAAAAAAGTATAGTTGTTATATCTTCTTCCCCCCGCCCCAGTTTTTTTGTGTGTGTATGTGGGTGAATTAATTTGTTTATTTTTAGCTCCCACCAATGAGT
>NW_007750633.1:3128-3474 GCF_000696425.1 Galeopterus variegatus | reverse complement strand
TTCCATTCTCTCCTTTTGAAAGTTCAACAAATTGTTGTGATGGCTGTATTTTTCTTTCTTTCTTTTTTATCTGTTTATTTTTTTTTTTAGCTTCTACTTATGAATGAGGACATGCAGTATTTCTCTTTCTCTGCTTGTTTTATTTCACTTAAGTCTATGTTCATCCACGTCCTGCAAATGGCAGAATTTCATTCCTTTTTATGGCAGAGTAGTGTTCCATTCTATACATGTACCTGATTTTCCTTATCCTGTCATCTGTTGATGGGCATTTAGGTTGGGTCCAAATCTTAGCTATTGTAAATAGAGCTAAACTCTTAGCTATTGTAAACAGAGATAGACATGGGAG
>NW_007750633.1:0-480 GCF_000696425.1 Galeopterus variegatus | reverse complement strand
CAATGGAAATCCCATTGCAGTCCAAAAGAGATGGAAAGACTGCCCCAAATCTTCTCTCCCTTGGAATGATTCCAGGTTCTATTACCTTCTTTTATCAGTGATGCCGGGAATGTAAGGACTTTATTTGTGAGAAGGATGCCACATGGAAAACAGACAAATCACTGTTGTCATTGAGGTGTTTCTAACTTGTGTATATTCAAAGAACTGATATTATCAAAAGCCTGTCCTCTCTCTTTATGTTCTCCCTGGGAGACCCCATAAACAATTATGGCTTTGGTCATTAACGCTGATTATTCTCAAATGTGAGTTCCAGATCTTCATGTCCACCTATTAGTGCACATCTCCATCTGGAAAACCCACAAGCTCTTTGAATTTAACATGTTCCAACCCTAGTTTACTATCACCCCCATATCTTCCTCGTAAACGTGCTTCTCCTCCTTATTTCCAGTGACAACATCCTGTACACCCAAATCCACAAAC
>NW_007750632.1:0-9900 GCF_000696425.1 Galeopterus variegatus | reverse complement strand
GGAGGGAGAGGGAGAGGGGAAAGGGGAAGGAAATGGGATGGAAGAAGGAGGAAGGAGGAAGGAGGAGTGGCCGGATTGAGGCCTGTGGCACCCCCCACATTCCCACAGGGGAGACTAGGGGGCTTCTAGCAATGGCTTGGTCATTGCTGGGCTGGGTGCAGATGTCAGAGGGTTGTGGCAAAAGCCCTTGCTTCCCAGCAGCCCAGCTCGGGAACCTGGGGCTCTTCTTGCTGTGGCTTGGTGGCTGTGGCTTGGTGGTCATCGTTCAAGTGGCTGTGGGTGTGGGGGGTGTGGTCGAGGCCCTCAGCTCCCCACTGCCCTGGCTTGGGAGAGCTTGGGGCACTTCCTGTGTCAGCTCAGTGGTCATCACTGGGCTGATTGCTCGTGTTGAGGGGGCGTGGCTGAGGTCCTTGTTACCTACCTTCACGACTGGTTTTGGGTGTTGGGGGGCATTACTGAGGCCCCTACCCCTTCACCCTTTCTGGTTTGGTAGCCCAAGGGACTTTCAGTCCTCCTAGGTGTTATAGGTGTTCTTTGGTGAAATGAGACCTTTATTAGTTAATATCAAACTTTGTCTCTGGTTGTGGGTACTTTGTTTTTTCTTTCAGTTCTGTGTTGGATTATTTGCTGTTCCCACCACTTAAACTTGTGCTAGAACTAATTTGTTGTCATTTGCTTACTTCAAAAATGGGGGAACTTCCTGTGGGGACCAGCACTTGAGCTCTGTGATTGAGCTAAATTGCCGCTTTGCTGCTGATTCCCTGGGGAAGGCTTTTTGTGCAGCTCAGGTTTTAATGGTTGATTTTATAGGCACTTCCGGCATTGTGAGATCTGGTGCACCTGGGTTGTGTAGAAACTCTGGTCTGGGCCTGAGTCTTTTCATCAATCTGCACCCCCTGCAGTTCTATATTCCTGACCAGTCTCCTCTGAGTGGTCCTGTGCTGATTGGTGGGCAGATCAGCTGTCCTTGCTGTGCCCCAGTGTTCTCCCAGTGGGCCCATCTCACCCACCACCTGTGCTGCAAACATTTCCCATGGGACGAGCTGTGTGCAGGTCCCTTGAGATGACTCACCAGCCTCTGAGTGTCTCCTTTTTTTCAGTTGCTGTGGATCCTCGCTCCTGTGTGGGTCCATGGGAACCCTATTAGTGGTCTTGCTGGCCAGGGGGCCCTCTTCCCCCTGCTGCCTTCAAGCAACTCCATCCAAAAGGCACAGCTGTGGCTTTTGCTGGCTTCTGCTCTGTGAGCTCAGCCGCTCCAGCTGGGAAGTAGCCAGGATTCAAAATGGTCAAAGTGGTTCTTTCTTTCTTTCATCGTGTCTTCTCCTGCCTTCATGCACTCCGTAGGTCTCTCCTCCTCTTCCCCTGAGCTCTAGTGGCCCCAGCTTGGCTGTTGTTGCTTTTTCATAGTTGTAAATTGGTTGATTTGTGGGAGAGAGTGAAGCTGGGGACCATCTAGTCCGCCATCTTGACCAGAAGCCAGTAATATTTTATTGAATGCCAGACAGTGACTTTATCTTGTTTGGTGCTGGTTATTTGAGTATTCCTATAAATGTGCTTTGTGTTGAGACACCGTTTTGCAACTTAAAAAATAGATTGTTGTTTTTGTGTTTTGCTTTTTAGGATTCGTTAGATGAGCAAGACCCCTCTGAATTACTGTATTGCATGCTTCATGAATTTTGAATATGTCCAGTCCTACTGGATTGAACAGGTGCTTGTCCATCCCTGATGTGAGTGTCAACTGCTATTCCCGCTAATCCTTTTAGGGTTTTTTTGTTTTACCCCTATGGCCTTGAGTAGTTTCCTTAATGCGTATGCTCATCAGAACTCTGCTGAAGTTCTTAGTCTCCTGAATAACAGGAAAAGAATCTTCGCATATATCTGGGTGTCTCTGTGAATCTCTCTCCTCTCTGATACTGTGTTCTGCAAATTCTAGCTGCCATGGGCTCAATGGACATTCAGCTTGCACTATGATCTAGGCATTTTTTTTTAAGGTGGTAAGCTGGAGAAGTAATTGGGCTTATCTTTTTTTTTTCTTTTCTTTCAGTAATCATTGCCATTTATTGTGTCATGTCCAATGCCTTGAAGACAGTTGTTTCATGTATTTTTTTCCTGCCTTTTTTTTGGTTGTTCATGTGTCTTGTGGTAAGAAAGAAATGAAGTTAAATCCAGCCATGGATTAAATGAAGTTAAATCCAGCTCTTTTACTCCACCACGTCAGAGCAGAAATAAGTATACGTATTTTTATTTTTATATAATATGTGCTCACAATGGTTTGAAGGGTAAATGTATTTTTTGTTTTTATAGGTATTGACAGATTTTATTTAAAAATCTAACAAATTACACTTTCACTAACAATATATAAAAGAACATTTTTATGTATTACCTAAAAAATGTTTTTTTCTAAATGTTTCTAGTCTGGTGAAAAATTACCAATTGATTTTAAATTAATAATTTGCATTTTTTATTATTGAATTTAAGCATGATTTTATATTCCTGTTGGTCATTTGAACTTGCTCTTCTGTGAATTGCTGCTATATATTTTCCTAAATTTTTTACTCTTGTGCTGTTCTTTATTTTCTTATCAATTTGTAAAAGTATATTATTCTTTGAAAAAATAAATCTTGTCTGTAATCTGTATTGTGAATATTTCTCTCAAATGCATATTTTAACTTTTTTAACTAATATATTTTTTACAGGTTTGTCATATACCTGATTTTTAATTTAAAAGTTTTAATTTTAATTAGTTGACTTAAAACAGCACTTTTTTTTATAGCACAAATTTTATACTATCTTGGTTAAGAAGGACATTCTTTCTCCTGATTGCAAAAGTAGTATTCTAGTATTCTTTACAAGTCCAGGTCAAAGGGAAACTGAAACCAGAACAGCTACTTCTGTGTCCTTTCCATTTTATCATATTTTGTTAGTTGAATAATCATAAGCTAGTAATTAAAATAGACTTTCAATTTCCAAGAAAGGAAGGAAAAGAGAAAGGAAAGAGACAGAGAGAAAATAGAGGTATTTAGATCATAAACTTTTTTAAAAATTCAAAACATATGTATCTGTTACATCTAGATTATTTTGAGAAACAAGTTATGTTGTTAATTATCATCATCAGACCCATCAAATGAGATTCAACACATTTCAAAAAGTTTTACTTGATCAATCAAGTTTTCTAAACCAGCTGGTAAAAGCTCTACTTGAGAATGGAATTTGAATGTGTATTTTAGTACAGACAGTAGCGATGAAAGAAAATGTAAAAGTGTGTAGTATAAGATGTCATAAACTCTTTTAATAACATCCTCTTAGTTTATGGATGAGAAAAGATGGTAGCAGATTGATATGAAGTCAGTTCTAAGACCATGATGTCTACCTACAGTTAGTTTATTTTCAACTGAATGACAGCATGCACTTTAGAAATGAATTTTATAATCATAGCTCTCTAGCATCTCTAATTGAACAGTCACACACCATAACATGATAAGAAGACCTTGTCTTTTATTTTAGTTCTAATACCATAAGAATTGGAAATCTTAAATGGTTCATTTTACTTTATTGTATCTTTGGAGCTGTCCAAATTTCACTAAGTGGTATTCTTTCCTTTCTGTCATAAAGAATCTGATATAAAAAGTAGACATCCAATTAACCACTCCCCTAACACCACAGCTTTCTCTTCAGAATAATATTTTAGCTTTGAGATATGCTTAAGCTTAACCCTCTCATGACATTTTGCTGTCAAACGTTCAGGTGGATTGCATTAAAGACATTAATTTTCCTGCCAATCTCTCAAAACAGTGCTTCAGAAATGTCCAATAATACAGCACATATTGTAAGACGACCTGAACCTATTGTTATAACATGTAATGTTATTCAGTCTACCTATATTATCTTGTCCTGTACCCCTATGAGTATAGTAATGGTGTTTATATGGTATCTCTTTGTAAAATCATCACATTATACCATCTTAAAAAGAAAAGGAAAGGAAATATGTAAGTGAATTTAGAAGCAACATAAACCAAGCAGTGTTTTCAGATATTCCATCAAGTGATATATTTTATCCAGTATAAGTATTATAGTGTTAGTGATTTTCTTATAAAAGTAAGCATAGAATTTTTCACAAATTTGACCATCATTCATACACCCAATGCAATGTCTATCTTTTTATTCAATTTTATTAAAAGTAACAACAATTTTGTAAGTTTAATCTTATTTCTTCAAATATACTATAGGTTCCTCAGGACTTACCTTGATATTTATATGTCTCTTGCATCCCCCATGACTGCCTATAGCTGCATGTATAGCAGACACTCAAAAACACTTATTGATTTTTTCTTCAACAATTTAGAAATATGTACTGAACAGCCTTCAGGTGACATAAATATTAGTAAAACACATTAATACCTATGCTCAAAGAACATATATTTAACAAGGTTGATAAGACAGAATCATACAACCTATTTACACACATATATTCACCCCAAAACAGAATAGAAATTAGAAGGAACAAGCCATAAAGATGTAAACAAATTGTTATCAGAGTTTAGAAAACAGTTTACAACTGATTTAGTAAAATTAAGAAAGTCTCCATGAAGAAGCGTAATTCGACATGGTTTATGGAGAAGTTTTACAAATGGACAAAGAGGAAGGCATTTCACATAGAGAGAAACACATTCAAAAGTTTGAAAGTACAGGTTATGTTCATGGGATAAAAGTCATCCATTTTGATCAAAACATAGGGACTGTTCACAGGAACAGAGTAAGGTCCAGGCTATAGTATCTGAGGACCAATTATAAAGGTAAAAATCAATGATAAGCTGAGGAATTTATACTTAATAGTCATTTTTAAATAGGTAGATGGAGTGCCAAGAGCAACAACCATAAAAGCACCAAGAGGTATATTTTCAGTAAAATTGGATGTCTGAGAAAACCTCATAACCCAATCATGTGACTACTTTCAGAGGCAACAAACCTGAACAGAGAAAGCTTAATTTTAGAAAATCTCAGAAATTTTTTGGAATTATTCATTACCTTAAGGAAGGGAATTCACAAAGGTATTACAGACAGAGTAGTGATGAAAGAAAATGTATATTATGAAAGACTTGAACATTTTTTAAAACACAACTTGACTGGGGCTTCGTTGGTGAGCAAATATAACAAGTACATAGTATAAAATGTTGTGTACCCTTTTAATACAACTTCAGGCTGTTGATTAAGGTTGAGCATGGACAGGGCTTGAATGCTAGGTCAGCAAATAGAGAGACAATATGGAAAGGTCTGAGTGACCCAGAAATGGAAACTTGGAAAGTAAGAGCAAAAAAGTCTCTAATAATTTATTAAGCAAATTGCTGTGAGGTTCAGACTGTGTCCCACACCAGCCAACAGCTTGTAAAGAAACCTGAAACTCACAGCTGTTATTAAAAACCCTCTTGAACCAGGTTAGAGGAAAGGTACAGAAGTCATGGTTATAATTCTTGGCTGTAACAAAACAAAAGGGAGATTATAAACAGGAAAGTCTGAAAAGCTACCCTGGCCCACTCATCCCATTCAGAGCAAATGCTTACAAATGCTTACTTAGGAAAATACAGCCATTTAAATAAGAGCCACATAATGAAAATATGCAATATTCATACCAAGATATTATATAACCCAAGAGAAAAATATCAGTACAACTTTTTTTTTGTAGATTAGCAAAACTCCCCAGAAAAATGTTGCCACAAAGTAGACATTCCAACACAAATTTAAAAAAAAAAGAAAAAAAAATTGAAAGAAGCAATTATTTCTACGAAAGAACACCAGGAAGAATATATACAAAAATTCTGAGGCAATATGCCCAACCTTAAGATGGTAAACAAAAACATACAGAACTCAGAAAATAAATAGATGAGAAACTAAAAGCATTGATAAATGAAGACTTAATGACAAGGAGCACAAAGGAGAACAGATCTCACATTAAGCCAGTAATAGACAGATTATAGAATTGAGAAAACTGAATAAAGATATTATTTAAGGAAGTAAAGAAAAAATTAGATATGGAATACGATTCAAGAGTATTCAACATATGCTCAATTGAATTTCCAAATAAGAAAGGCAATAATAATAATAATAATAATAATAATAATAATAATAATAATAATAATAAAATACAGCAATAATTGTTAAATTGAAATGAAAATGTATATTATATTAAATGGCATTACATTTAGATTGTCCATTTTAATTTAACTTGCAATAATTAACATGAATTCTGTTGATCTATTTCTAGCCTAATTTTACATGTCTAAACTGGTCATATTTATTCATCAAAATCGTGCCCATTTTAAATGTTTGAATACTTACTCAAACATTACATTTCTCAGTAATTTCTAATATCTCTAATAATCATCTGCCAAATAGATGTGATCACTTGCTTTTTTAAATTTCAGAGAACTTCAAGTCTTGTGACAGTTTTTATAGTTTGCCTTTATTCTAAATTTATTTCATTTTGTTTTTATTATTCATGTGTTTTCTTAGCATATAGATTTTAAATGCTATTCTGAGATAGCAGAGTAATGGGTGGAATACATTTGTTTAATATTCAATTCTTTGAATATGCTGGTGAAAATGGTAGATGGTTAGTAAATATTTGTTGATTTTATGAGTGAAGTATAAGCATCGGTTACTAGGTTAAATAGCTTATATGGGCTGAATCTAATATTACTTTTGTCATGCAGTCATGCACTGGAAACAGTGTACTTGTCACTTGCGAGCTCTTGTAACTTGAGCCACAGTAAACTCTACCTATATCTACACATATGTATTTCTGATTTTATATACATATATTTAATTATATATATGATTAAAATGTTCACTCCAATTTGGAATTTATCTTTTAGCATCTCCAAATCACATTTCTGCAGAAAATCAGGTTGCAAATGTTTACATATTTTAGAGACTTCTCTACACACCCCAACTGTGTCATAGGTTTTTATTCTCTTCAAGGTTTGTTCATTAACAGATTCTAATTAGAATCTTGCACTTTCTGGCTTTATCTGTCATTTGACTAGCCATCTTGAATAAAGAAGATAATGATTACAGATTTTATATTAAATAATATGCACTCATTATTTTCCAACTCCAGACTGTCAGGTACGGAATTTGTTAATGTCCTTCTACAACTTTGAACTGCTTTGCATTTTGTTTACTGTCCAAACAAAATGGTATCGTCTTCCACAACTTCTTTACTTTAGGGGTAAATCTTGAGTGATACTGAAATATTTCTAATTCTTTGAATATACTTTCTCACTCCCCATTGACCTTTCACATAATCTTCTTTCTGCTTGGAATGCCTTTTACCATTACTCACATGCAAGGTCTTGTTCATGCTTAAGCTGTTGGCTCCAAATGTCTTTCATTTGTGGGAAAAGCATGTTGAATCATTTTTTTCTCTTCTCACTTCATGTTTTTTTATATCTGTCCATCAGAGAATTATCAGATCGAGTTATAATTGTTTACTTATATGCCTCTTTTTACTGGATTTTAAAAAATAATACTTTTATGCTAATTTAGTAAAAATTTAGTTAATTTAGCTCCATGTAATTAATTCTTTTTCTACTTGATGTTGAGTTACCAGTTTTTATGAACTATCAGTTTCTTCATTATAGTTCTGGAAATTCTTACCAGTCCAATGCTATGATTTTAAAGTCTTCAGAAACCTGGACATGTTAGTGTCTTCTCCATGAATTTTAAACTCTTCAGTGACATGAATATTGCCTTATTATCTTTCTAAGCCCATTATTTTAGACAGTGCTTGGAACCTAGTTGGTGGTCAGTAATGGTAGTTATTAATTTATTTATTACTTTAAACTAAATGAATTCTCTTTATCTTTATTTGCTCAATAATGAAGCCTCAGTAAATTTGCATTTTAAAAATTGTTCAAGTCTTTCAGCATGTCACAGTATAATCCATATTCTTCTGAGAACCCTTATTTCAATGACCATTACAAAGGATCTTCAGGTAAAGTGCTTTATTTCATTTTTTAAATTTTCTATCCCTCTTTTTGGGCAATGTGAACAAAATACTTTACCACTCTGTGCTTCAATTTTGGGACCTGTAAAACAGGGATAATAACAACATCTACCTTGTAGGGTTATTGTGAGGATTAAATAAATTTATATATGTAAAGTACTTAAAATAGGGCCTAGCATATATATGAATGCCCCTAAAATGATTTCTGTAACTATTATTTCTCTTCCTAGCTGCTTTGTGATCTATTTTCTTTACTCATCCTAGCCTTTGTCTGTATAGTGTCCAAATGGTAAAAAGACCTTGCAATATCTCCTTGCAATGCCAGCCCAACTGACTGTGGCAGTTCCTGAAAGTGATCACTTCCCAGGTGCTGAGAGTTTTTCCCAGCTGCTGCCTATAGAGGCATGGTTTTTTATTTTAATTTTATTTTTTATTTTTACATTATGTGCTGACAATGACCAGGGCCATTCCTCAGAAACAAAAGTGATCCCATATATTTCAGAAACAATTTATGGGAAATAACAGCTTGCACCTAATTGTACTTAATGAGAAGATCTATTTTGAAAGGGAAAATAAAACATATTATTAAATTAACATTATTAATATTGTTATTTGGTAATCCACACCTGCTTTATGGGCATTCCTGTGTTCCAGGAACAAAACTCCATGAAGAATTACTTATATCATTACAAGTCATTTTGAGGAAACAAACAGCTCTGATTCTGCTGGAAAATATGTATTTACAGTCAAGAGGATAGAGCTGAGATGAAGAGATGTGATCAGGCTCAATATAAAATATGTATGATAGAACATGGCTGTCAAGATCAAATATGATTAACAAGTGCCTGGTACAATGTTCCACATTTAGCTGTTATTAAAATGTGTAGAATATCTTTAAAAAACTGTTGCAAATAAATATGTATAATAATTATAAATAACATTCTGAAATATATAAATATAACTAGAAAATTTACTTGTAATTAGTGTTTCAGTGACTAATTTCTATGTGTTAGGCCTATATCTAGAAATTGAATTTGTCTAGTATGCTTAAATTTCCCCCTTTGATTCATTACAATCCTTGATAAGTATGTTCTATCATTTTCTTCTACTCTTTCTCTCTTTAGTCTTTGATAACAAATGGATATTTAATGTTCCTCTTCACTAGCTTTTGCTTCTTTGTCTTTCATACTCGTTCTTTTCCTGAAAATGCTATCAAATCACATGGCAGGCAACACTTCAGCTTTTCTAGTGGGTATGCTCATGACTTGGAAAGTGAGAAACCCAGGAAACATTTTTTTTTTTTAAATATTACAGTTTATTTGAAATTCCCCAAATCACATTTTATTAGTAATTATTGAAATTTTTGACCCAAAATTTCTTTTGGAATCTGAAAATTTGGACATTAAGGACTATCATTTGATTCCACCAAATGCATTTTTTTTATACAAGGGCTGTATGTATTCTGCACTACCAATAAGTTTCTTAGGCAATGGAATAATGTGCATTATGGTATGAATGCTATTAAAAGAAATTAGAAAGAACTACATTCATATTTACTATATGAATATAAAACAAATATTTTGTTAAAAATTCAATACACAATTATTTCTTCGTTCACTTAATATATTTTTAATACGATCATCTACAATGTAGCAGTCAGCGTTTGAGACAAAATCCTTGTAAACAAAACAGGTAACAGAATCTTTGCCCTCATGGAGCTTACATTCTAGTTCAAATATATGGTTATGTAAAAGATGTATATAACCACTTGTTATTAAAATTATACATGAAAGGGCTGGCCTGGTGGCGCACTCGGTAGTGTAGCGCTTGGGAGCATGGCGGCGCTCCCGCCCAGGGTTCGGATCCCATATAGAGACCGGTCCACTCACTGGTTGAGC
>NW_007750631.1:0-9900 GCF_000696425.1 Galeopterus variegatus | reverse complement strand
TATTAATGGCCCCATGAGGAAAACCTTTCTGCTTCCGCCCAGAGAAAAAGAACAGTTCTGAGACTCAGAGAACAATGTATTAGAGGAGTTTCCAGGAGTTTCTGTGGGAAGCAAAGGGCAGTCAAAGATAGAAAGGAGGTGGCCTGTGCAGAGGGACCACAGGGTCCTTAAAAGGCCAGTTGAGGCTATGACAGGAGATACTGGAGAGGGTTCCAAGGCAGGAGCATATTGCCTGGAGCTGGAGGACCTACAAAGACACAATGTTGACTTTCAGGGACGGGACAAGACAAAAGTTCTGGCCAGTCACCTGCTGGTGGAGGCCTCCAGACTCTGCGTCCACTCAAATTCTACTCCACGCTGAGCTTATAGCTCTCCTGTGTACCTAGAACCACAGAGGTGGCTACCCTGGTGCCCATGGTCCTTTTTACCTTGTGTGGGGGGGGATGGGAAGAGTGGGATTCGCAAGACTGCAGCAATAGTGTGAGGCCATAAGCCTTAACGTGGTAGGTAGAAGTCGGGAATCCACAAAACTGTGGAAGTCCATGTAGGTCAGAGACCATGTGTTTGAAGGGAATTTTGCAGACTTTCAAACTTTTCATTCAACTTTCCGATAAGTCATTCAACCAACTTGGATTCCACTATGAGAGATATTTATTTTTAATTATATGCTACAATATGAGGACATAATAGATGTTCACAGGTACCACGTTCACATGCTTTGATATTATGTTATGAAAACTGTACATAGTACTAGTGCTTCTTAATTCCAATGATTAACAAAAGCACTGTGTTTAGGGTATATGCTAAGTTTGGCACTTATATATGTGCTAGAATTGTTTACATTAGGGATGTGTGTATGCTATGTGTTGAAGAGATACATGGTTTGGGGTAGTATTTGTATTAGGATTGCCTGAGGGATATGTGTGTATGTGTAAGGGTGTGTGTGTGCACTAGGAATGTAGGTATGTGTGGATTTTAGGGGTATGCGGGTAAGTGATACTAAATTCTGACTTTGGTTCAGAAATGTCATATCATAGGCAAGTATGTACTGTGCCTTCCCTGGAGACCATAAACACCACTGTATACTCCTGGCATAGGAGATATTATTCACTTTCTGGCTGGGGATACATCAGGGGCATTTTGGGCCCCGAGTATCTTTTGGGACCTCTTACATTAGTTAGGAGTGGAACATCTCTTATCTTGAAGTTAAGCATTCTTTACCCTCTGAATTTCTAGTCTATACACAAGAAGAAGAACCCCAGCCCTGCCTTCAAGAGCACTGTCTATGAAGAGGTAAGATGCTCAAATTCCTTCTGAGTGGATTTAGTGTCTGTAGCACAGCCCTGAAGTCCAGCCATGGAAGGGTATACTTATGAAAAGGTCCTCTGCACAGTCTCAGAGTCGTAGAGATTTTAGGAATTCTGTAATCCAAATCTTCATTTTAGAGATGAATACACTAAGGCCCAAGGAACATGAGTGTCTAACCCAAGATCTACCATATGTTCAAGTTTGACTTTTATTAACCAGCTTGAGTTCTAAATGAGGTCTGTCCTTGAGCTAGTTCCCAGGCTATGGGCCATAAATTGGACATCTCTCCTTTCTAAGGGTGTGTGTGTGTGTGTGTGTGTGTCGGGGTAGGGGTCAGACAGGTAGTCACTCTAAACGATTTTCTAAAATGGGCAGTCATTGGAAACCATTCTAAAGACATGAGTGGCCTTAAGCTTCTGCTGCAGAAGACACTGTTCAAAAGTGACCACTGAGCCTGGTGGCTGAATTGATTCCCACCAGGCCATTTAGGGAGTGTAAGGAGGGACCAAATATTTATTGGGGTCTTACTGTGTATAAGGAAGCCTGCCAGTGTTTGCAAATGAATTATCTCATTTAATCCTCATGGAATGCTGTAAGGTAAGTATGCAAATGAATTATCTCATTTAATCCTCATGGAATGCTGTAAGGTAAGTATGATTATACTCCCCATTTATACCCAGAGAAATTAAATCATGGAGAGTACCCCCATTAGCCTCATACTACACCTGAGCCTCTACCTGTGGTCTGATAAAGATGTTGCCACTGGTCACAAGGCAGAGGGAGGGTGTGTGCCCACTGGGATTCCTGGCACTTCAGCTGTAGCCTAACATTAAAGCCAACTGGACAGTCTAGGGTTGTAGAGGACACAGTGTGGGCCAAGGCAGTGTGGGGGTCATGAAGAAGCATGTGTGGTTAAAAGAGCACTGGAATTGAAATCAGAAGAACTGGGCCAAGTCCCTCCTTTTGTGCTGGTCATTGACCCTGAGTATTACCACTCCAAGCTTCAATTTCTTAATCTGTAAAATGCAGATAATTCATAACCCACAAGATTATTACAAGGATCTCCTAGTGGGAGGGTCTGAAGTTTCTCCTCTTCTTCTGCAGGTTGGCAAGAGACAACCCAAAGCCCAGAACCCTGCTCGACTGAGCCGCAAAGAGCTGGAGAGTTTTTATGTGCATCCCTAGCTGCTGCAGCCATTCTTGCCTCTCTTAGCTTCAGCCTCTGCTTTGGGAATCGGCACAGTGGATGGTGCTACTTAGAACAGTTCCTAGTCTGGAGAGGATACAGAAGTTCGCTCAAGGTCTATATTTAATTTTGAAAATGATTTCTAACAGCCATTATAAGAGCAAGGCTATTAAATAGTATCTCCCAACTTACAGACAAGACAAAAATGGATGGAGAGGCTGGGTCATACACAAAAGACCACATTCCAAGTATTTGCAATCTATAAAATGACAGGTACATTGTGGTTTTTTGTCGTTGTTGCTGGTGGCTGTGCTCATGGGGACAGGGACCCAAACCCATGACCTTGGTGTTATAAGGCTGTGCTCTAACCAGCTGAGCTAACCGGCCAGCCCTATAAAGTGATATGTAAATGCAGGGTGGTGTTGTTATTAACAGCAAGATTCCCATCCCTGGTTTTCTTGTCTCTTACTTGTTGCCCCTTCTCCTTGATCTGGGATGACTGCATTTCTAGACCATCATTTTGCTCAGGCCCATCTTCCAAAGCCAGAGGAAGAGAAGATAATGGTCACTCAGAGGAAGAGGGAACACTCCTTCTCTGTGAGGCTGGACTAACTGGCTGTAAGCTGGCTGCTGTGTTCTCCACAGCGTCCAGGGCCTGGGCTTTACTCAAACACAGAGGAAAAACTTTCCCCCCACATTTCACTCCTTTACCTCTGGACAGTTGGTCTCCAGGACACTGGGCAGAAGCAAGAGTAGACATGGTGCAAAGCAAGCCTATCTCTGAGTAGAAAAATCACCCAGAGCACACACCATCCTGACAACTGGCTGGTGAGTCCAGCTTTGTCTACAGTATGATGTTTGATTTACAAAGACACATTAAAAATATATTTTGGCTTCTTCATAGAAGAAGAGCCTTCTTAGAACCATATTTTTTTATTTTTATTTTTTTAAATCTTTTGGCTGGCCAGTGTAGCGATCAAATTCTGGACCTTGGTGTTATCATCGCCATGCTGTAACCAACTGAACTAACCGGCCAGCCCCTCAAAAACCATATCGTATTTAAGTTCTGAGTCCTGATGAGTGCTCCCCATGGTATACTCATCAGGAGGGAGGGCTCTGACAACTGAGTGCTGAAGATAAGGCAATTGGGAACTAGACATTAGGCTATGTTCCCTGAGCCTTCAGCCCAGATCCTTCATCAAAGCTGTCGGGAGCAGGGCTGAGACTCTGGCTGAGCCCAGGAAAGGGACGAGGGTGAACTGAGAGAGGACTCAATCAGAGACCCTATAAGGTGATACTGCAGGAAGCCTGGTTCTTCAGTTGCCCCACCCTGTATTTAACATATGAATTGAATATAAAATTGTGGTGTTATACAGGGGCAGTCTAAATCCCTTACCTTGAGAGTAGAACATTGGTTACCAGAAACTGGGGAGGGAAGGGGGGAAGAGAAAACAGGGAGAGGTTGACTAACGGGTACAAAATTACAATTAGATAGGAGAATAATTTCTGATGTTCTAATACACAGTAGGGTGACTATGGATTACAGTTAAATTTCATATATTACATAATAGCTAGAGGAGAGGCTTTTGAATGTTTTTGTCACAAAGAAGTGATAAATAAATGAAGTCGCTGATACATTAAATACTCTGACCTGATCATTATACAACGTATATGTGTATCAAAACATTGGATTTACCCCATGAGTATGTACAATTAGAATGTATCAGCTAAAACAAATAAACCTCTTGCCTGAATTAAATTCATGTATCTTTTCCATACTCTGCATCTTTACTCTCTATAGCAGCCAAAGGATGTGTATCAAAACATTGGATTTACCCCATGAGTATGTACAATTAGAATGTATCAGCTAAAATAAATAAACCTCTTTCCTGAATTAAATTCATGTATCTTTTCCATACTCTGCATTTTTACTCTCTATAGCAGCCAAAGTGCACTTGTGGGCCATCCACAAATACATGTCTGTTTAAATTTTGCTGGAGAGGGCTTCCCAGTGAGCTGTCAGTGTCCCTGAGCCTGTTCACAATGGGACAGCAGGCAACCAGATACCAGGGCCCATTCAGTCTCATGAAGGCTAGCCAAAGGCTAGCAAAGTAATGCCCTGCCTGGTCCCTCTACCCTGCAGACTGTGTGGTTTGCCAGGCTGGCTTCCTGCTTGAGAGAACTGTGGATACATCACATTTTAAAGCAAGTGTCAGGGGTAAAAACCAGGTAAATATATTCAAGAGCAGTCTGGGGGACTGAGGCAGGTATTGGGGCTGAGTTGCAGAATCAAGGAGTTTGGTGAGCAGAGACAACAGGAAATGATGGTCAGAAACGGTCCAGATGAGCAGCAGAGACATTGACCGTTGACTGCTGCTGGCCTTGCACGTGTCTTGCATTGTGTAGATCTTGAACCGGCCAGATTTATTTAAGGAGCAGAAGTGGTCTATGGACCCAGGGTTTTTGGGGATGCTCTGTTTTGGAGTGTAATACGAGTATGTACAGCATCATCATATTGTGTGTCTGATTGTTGAGCTTCCATGATAATGCCTCACAAAGATAATTATCCATGCAATCTAGTCAATGAACAAGCAGTAATTAAGCTCCTGCTGTGTATGAAGCACTGCCTGACTCCCTGGTAGTACTCTGCAGGCCACAGAAGCCATATTGACTACAAGGCCCATGTGTAGGAAGGCACGATAATAAAAGCACAACGTTGAAGGACATAAATGGGCTGCAAGGTGCGTGTAACACAGTGTACAGTAGAAGATCAGAATATAATCAAGTATGGTGCATCTCACAGGCAGGGGGACAGGGATGCAGTTACACTTTGGCAGGGGGTGGGGGAGGAGGATACTGTGGCTCTTCTGTATCTAGACTGGACAATGAGGAAGGAAGTTATTTTGGGTAAATATGGAAAGCTTATATAAAAGAGGCATTTTAAGCCTTTTAAAAACTATCAAAAGAGTAATAGACACAGTTTTGAAAAATTCAGCAGTACAAAAATGTATGCAGTAAAAAATGTCTCCTTTTGTACTTGAGATTCCCAGTTCCACCCTGGAGGCAGCCACTAATAAATTTTTTTGTATTTCCTTTTGGAACTTTTATATGGCTAGATAAGCACACAGACATACATTCTTTCTAACCCGACTGGTGGCATACAATACACTATTCTGAACTTTGTTCTTTCCACTCAACAATGCATCTTAGAGCTCATTCCCATATTAGCATCCATTACTCTTCATTTTGCTTTCTTTGCAAGGGGTAGGATTTGCCATTGGATGGATAGACTATCACATATTTAACTGGATTCTCACTAAATGGACATTTAGGTTATATGTCACCTTTTATTTTAAATAATACTGCAGTGGGCATTATTTTACACAGATCTCTGTGTCCACGTGTAAGAATATCTGTTGGATTCATTTCAGCAGCTGTTTAGAAGATGGTGTGAAGGATGGTCAGTCCAGGTGCCCTCCAACAACACTTGAGCAGCCTTGGCAGAATTTTGAGGCAGCACATATGAGTGAGAGGAAGAAACAATATGGTTGTGCAAGGAGATAGACAAATAGAGCAAAGATATCCGAAGCCAATAGGCTCCAAGAAGAGCCTGTGTCTGAACTATTATCGGGCTTGGGAGGATATGGGGGTGAAAAAGGGGGGAGGGGTCAAATCCAGGCAACTCTGAGACCCTGAAGGAAATTCTGACATGCTTCTGTCTGCAGGAGGCCCTACGAGGTCCAGCTGCCTCTCCAATCCCAGGGGCCCAGGAGAGAGATTGCAGCTTCTTTTCAAGTGAAATATTCATAGGTAGGGATTTCAGCAAACTCAAGATCATTCTGTTGTGGTGGTGGCGCCACCTGTGAGCCAGAAGAACACACAAGAATATGATTAAGGAAGCCTTGAAAGACTCAGGTTTCTTCAGCTCTGTGCTGGTGAGAGAGAGGAAGGCGGGGCCAGGCTATGACTGGTCCACCCTATAGAAACAGGGTCATGTGGATTGGCTTAGCAATTGAGCAGTTGACCAAGCTGATGGCAAGCATTTATGGAGTCACCTAACGGTAAAGGCCGTTGGGCAATACCAGACAGTTCAGTGAATCAAATACAGGGGACACAAAAGTGACAATCAAGTCTTGCCCCTCTTCTTTTCAAGTGAAATATTCATAGGTAGGGATTTCAGCAAACTCAAGATCATTCTGTTGTGGTGGTGGCGCCACCTGTGAGCCAGAAGAACACACAAGAATATGATTAAGGAAGCCTTGAAAGACTCATGTTTCTTCAGCTCTGTGCTGGTGAGAGAGAGGAAGGCGGGGCCAGGCTATGACTGGTCCACCCTATAGAAGCAGGGTCATGTGGATTGGCTTAGCAATTGAGCAGTTGACCAAGCTGATGGTAAGCATTTATGGAGTCACCTAACGGTAAAGGCCGTTGGGCAATACCAGACAGTTCAGTGAATCAAATCCAGGGGACACAAAAGTGACAATGAAGTCTTGCCCCCAAGAAGCTACTGTTGAATGATCCCAATCTCTGCCCTAGCTGGAGAAACAAGACAAATACTTATATACAGATAATTCGGATGGTGGTGGTTGAGTTACAAAGTAATGGTCCAGACCATTAGACCTTCATGGTCCAAGGGTTCTTAGGATTCCTTGTCTGAGAGTATTCAGAGAAGGTTCTAAAGAGCAGATGAGACCAGAGCTGATACACAGAAGAGAGAAAGATTAGGTACCAGCAACAGCTTGAGAATAGCAACAGCTTTGAGATACTGTGCGGAGATGTGCGTCAGAAAATAAGGAATGGAAATCATCAAGTCGAAGGTATACTTGTTTCCCAATGTTCATTGCAGCACTCTTCACAATAGCCAAGAGCTGGAATCAGCCCAAATGTCCATCATCGGATGAGTGGATATGGAAAATGTGGTACATTTTACACAATGGAATACTACTCAGCTATAAAAACGAATGAAATACTGCCGTTTGCAACAACATGGATGGACCTTGAGAGAATTATATTAAGTGAAACAAGTCAGGCACAGAAAGAGAAATACCACATGTTCTCACTTATTGGTGGGAGCTAAAAATAAATTCACACACACACACACACACAAAAAAAAAACTGGGGAGGGGGGAGAAGACATAACAACTACAATTCCTTGAAGTTGATATGACAAGCAAACAGAAAGAACATTGTTGGGTGGGAGTGGGGAGAGGGAGGAGGGAGGGGGGTTTTGGTAATGAGCCACAATAATCAACCACATTGTATATCGACAAAATAAAATTAAAAAAATAAATAAATAAAAAGTAAAAAAACCCAAAAAACAAAGGTGAAGTCCCTAGCTGGCAAAAACATTAGACCACAATCTAGAAGTCAGGACCAGGCAGATGATGGTCGAACTGAACAGCATATGTGAACAAGTGATTATTGAACAAATTCTATCCATCTTTTAAGGTCCAACTCAGATTGCTTTTTCATGAAGTCTTTCCTCTCTGCAGTGAATTCTCTCACTTATATCTGAAAAATCCTTGGGAACCGCATACATAATATATTAAGAAGTCATGTATTGTTTTCTCTCCCTTTCCAGGTCACTGAATCAACTCACCTCTCATCCACCAAGATAGATAACAAATTCTCACCGTCAGAGACAGTGCCTTAAACATATCTGAATCACCAAAGCACCTACTATAGTTTGGGGCAAACAAAAGATGTTCAATAAATATCTATTCATTGATTCATCAATCCCAGAGAAGTAGCAAAATTGAAAAACATTGAGAATTAAAAAAAGATATTTTTTGAATGCGTTACAGGGAGAGAATTTGGGGGAGATTTGGAAACCAAAGTATGAATGGACCCAATGTTTTTGGGAAAGTAAAAATGGAGTGCACAGTCTGATTCACATCAAGGTTAATTGTTTAGGATTATTGGGGATTATTTTAAAACTCCTTGTGGTTCTTAACACTGGAACTTCCAACTATCTATGTGAACTTAGGCGAGATTCCCAATCTCAGCTTCTTCAGCTATAAAATGTGGATGTCAACACATTTCTAGAGGTGTTACCAGGCTCAGAGGGGAATATGTTTGTCGATGTTTTGTCAAGGTAAAACTTTATATAAAAATTAGTTATTCTTATTATTTAATGGTAAATTCTACCCTTAAGAGATCTTCTAACACTGTAATAAAACCAACGTATTGCAGTTAAGAGCATATTTCAAAAATTCTTTATTTTCACTTTTTTTTGGCGTAAGGACACTTTAGAGAAAACAGAAAATCGAAGGAACCAAGGTTTACAAACAGGAATGCAGCCTCATAGCAAAACGATAAAACAGAACCAAGGGGCGGGGCGCATGTCGGAGGACAGAAATGCGCGTAGCGAGAGCAAGCGAAGGGGAGGAGGATTTTTTCTTCCCATTTCTTAAAACAAAAAACCCGAACCCCAACACAACCAACACAAGAAAGCACACAACCAACGTTTGTTCCCGAGTAGAAACAAAAATAGGGCAGAATGGAAATACTGTTCTCTTCCAAAGGCAAAAAAAAAAAAAAATGAAAGAAAAGTTAACGCAGGGCTCGAGGCTGCATCCCATCGGAGCCCCCTTCCGCGGAGATGCGTGCAAAGCGGCGGCGGCGCGCGGGGGACAGAGGCAGAGTGAGGTCATTCGCTCGCCTTCCCAGGGGCAGGGGGTCCAGCTTGCCGAGTCCGGGGCGCCCTCTGAGTCCCGGGTATCCTCGGGGGACGTCCCCACCCTCTCCGAGTCCGTGCCCTCCACCTCTGCTTCCCCCGGCGAGCCCGCCCCTCGGGCAGGGGACCGCGCATGCGCCCCGCGCACAGGCTGGGTGCGGCCGCCGCTGGTGCTAAGCGGGCAGCCGCAGTAAACGTGGCCGCGGACCTTCCGTTTGCGCTGCGCCACCTGTTTGCGCAGCAGGCGCACCGTGGACTCCAGCTCGGTGTTTTGGCTCTTGAGCGTCTTCACTTTCTCCCCTGAGCGCAGGATGCAGTCCAGCTTGCGCTTGCGACGCTTGCAGGCGGCGATGCGGTTACGCAGCCGCTCGCACTCCCTGCGTGTCTGGGTCGACGGGTCACGACGGCGGGCTGTCGCCGAAGCTCGCCACGTCGGCCACGGTCTGTGGCTCGTCCTTGAGCGCGGCCGGCGTCAGCATCTGCTGCGGCCGCGCCCGCGCCCAGCTGGTTCTGTTTGTGCAGATCCACCAGGGTTTTGGCCGAACCCTCGGCGAACTCTTGCCCGTCGCTGGCCGCCACCCTGGAGTAGAGGACCTGCGTCCTCGTCGGCGTGCTGAGTGGACCACCCGCCACCCCGTTGGACTGGACGATGAGGCGCTCGAGCTCGGGGAAGGCGAATGTAAGCAGTCCCAGGTCCGGCGAGAGGAGCAGGCAGGCGGGGCGCCGCCGC
>NW_007750630.1:8579-9900 GCF_000696425.1 Galeopterus variegatus | reverse complement strand
GGCGTGGAGAGCAGTCGAAATATTTCACTTGTGCCCACTGGGCATCACATTTCACAAAGATATGTTAACTAAATTCACTAAAAAAAAGTCTCTTCCCTGGATATACTGTACTGAGCTTCTGCCACCAGCTGCATGCATGTGTACACATGCCCATGTTAGGTTGTGTTAGTGAAGGAAGTATACCATGCTGTTGGCTCCGTCTCCCCAATTCCTTGGGACTGTAGCAGACCCATCTTTATTTACTAAATGGTAGTCAGAAGGTTGTACAACTAACCTGCACAGAGAATCCCATCAGCTAATACAGGAGCCAAACCTGCAATGTTGGTTTTCTGAACTCCATGTTCAGCTCTACTGAGAACAGGACATTACTTGCCCAGTTAGNAGTTCAAGTTCAGGGCTTACTACTTCTTAGCAATGTGGCTTTGGGTAGCTACCTAGCATGTCATGCCTTGTTCCCTCCTTCATAAAATGGAGGTAATGATGATGTCTTCTCATAGGCTGATGTGAGGCTCATGTAAGTTAATAAAGACAAAGAGCTTAGCTTAAGATGCTTGGATGGCTTCCATAACAAACTACCACAAACTTAGTGGCTTAAAACACCACGTATTGAAGAGAGCAATACCCAGAGTCCTAGGCAGGAGCCAAGGGCAACCCCTTCCACCCAGAAGCAGGCAAGAGAGCATTCTGAAAACACCACTTTCATATGGCTGGCCCACTATAGCCACCGCTACAGCTGCCAAAAAAGTGGCTCAATGCCACAGCAGTAGCCACAGTCACCATGCAGGCTGCCTCATGCAGACACTCATCTGCACGGACACAAGGAGAGTCAGCAGTGGAGACTGGAAAAAGAAGAGGATGTCTCTTGCCTCAAAGCCCACTCCAGAGCAATAGAGCAAGTGACTGCTCTACCAGATGACCAGACATCAATGTAGAGACACTAGAAATACAAAAACCCAAGAAAATATGAATACACCAAAAGAATAAATCAATTCTCATATGCCAGATGCTACAGAGCAGGAAACATGTGAAATGACTAAAAAAGAATTCTGAGCAATAATCTTAAGGAAACTCACTGAGATATGAGAAGACTCAGTTAGACAAAATGATGAAATGAGAAAAAAATCCAAGATAAGAAGGAGGAAATTTAAAAAGAGATTAATACCCTAAAAAAGAATGTAACAATTCATTGAACTGAATGATTCACTCAACGAAATAAAAAATACAACCAATAGCTTAAACAGCAGGCTATAACAAGCAGGAGAAATCATTTCTGATCTTGAAGACAGTCTTTTCGAAATAACCCAGGCAGACAAAAAAAAAA
>NW_007750630.1:5629-6259 GCF_000696425.1 Galeopterus variegatus | reverse complement strand
TCCTTTTTATCTTTTTTACTTACCGGTAACGGGATCGCAACCCTCAGTGTCGGGAAGTGAGTGGGAACTGGTCTTCACATGGGATCCGAACCCTCGGCGGAAGCGCTGCCACACTCCCAGGTGGTGCACTCTCCAGTGTGCCACTGGGCCGGCCCTTAATTACACCTTCTTATTGTACTTTGGGAAGAAAACCCACAGAAGTCAAGGGTTCAAACTCCTGCCTACCCCAAACAAGACTCGCCTCCTAGCATTTGTTTCTGATCAGTGTTGAAAAGGGACCGTGTGGAAATTCTCCAGGCTGCCTCCTGTTAGGGGTCTTGTGATACACTTAGGACACAGAAATGCTTTACATATGCGGATTTCAATTAATAAATAACAACATGTCTTTTCTCAGAGGTGAATGGTTATCAGTGGAGGTAATACACTAGATATGTTGTGCTTGGGTGGCTGTGTGCTAGGCACCATGCTAGGGCTGAAGTTAATATGAAGATAAATCAAACGTAACGTTCCTGTCCACAATGAGCGGTGATGCGATGCACGGGATAGGTGCCCGACTTGTAAGTGTGGACCAAAGAATGCTTTAAAAGTGATGTTTGAATTGATCCTTGAAACAGCAGCAGCATGTTTGTG
>NW_007750630.1:3150-3693 GCF_000696425.1 Galeopterus variegatus | reverse complement strand
ACTAAATTTGTGGTAATTTTGTACAGCAGCCATAGGAAATTAATATAGTGCATGTTATTTGCCAAGAACAGAACTAAACCCTTATACTTAATCTCAATCCAGCTCATGGATGCTGTTACCATTATTTATCCTCACTTTATAAAGAAGGAAGTTGAGACAGGTCAAGTGCCTCCCTCAAAGAAGCAGAGAAGCTTCTCGGCTTGGGCCAAGACTCCTGATTTGGGCCCAGACTCCAGAGCTCAAGGTCTTCATCACTCAGCTTTCCCCCGCCAAGCAGAATGGGCAGCAAAGCTACAAAGGTCTTAGTCTGGAGGAAACCAAAATACAGGCCATGGCCCGAGAACAGTCCCAGGCAGGTCTTGCTGTAGCCTTGTTCTGCCTGCAGAGCGCTCAGCCTGGCCTCCTCCAGGGTCCATGGCTGTGAGGTGGACTGTGAGGTTGCTGTAATAGCTTTGCTGGCAGGAGACTCGCTTCAGTGCTGAGGCGTGGAGAGCAGTCGAAATATTTCACTTGTGCCCACTGGGCATCACATTTCACAAAGAT
>NW_007750630.1:0-217 GCF_000696425.1 Galeopterus variegatus | reverse complement strand
TTCTTATTAGCATAATCACAAAGACCCCCTGTGGGGGCTCCAGTGAGGCTACCTGGGAGCCCTGTGGTTTCTTTGAAGACAGTCTTCATATGATAAAAAGAAAAGGAAGCTGGCATAAAAATGCATGCAGGGTGTCCCACTCACCTCAGTACCTAAGTTTAATCATCACTGATAACTTCAAAACATGTAGGATAAACAAACTTATGTTTGACCTTTG
>NW_007750629.1:8806-9901 GCF_000696425.1 Galeopterus variegatus | reverse complement strand
CATTCATTCATTCATTCATTCCCTCAGTCATTTATTTATCCATGCAACATTCCACGAATATTAACTAAGCACCTACTATGTGTCAGGCACTGTGCTCAGTGCTGGGGCTGCCACAATTCTTGCCCCTAATGCCCTACATCTGCCCAAGCTGCCCGCAGGATAGACGGAAGCTTGCAAAATGGAGAAAGGAAGACTTTCCAGGACGAAGGAATAGCATGTGCAAAGGCCTAGGGGAATGAGAGCACCTGGTGCGTTTGGGGATCACAACTGAGTCCTTCTGACCTGAGCAAAGGAAAGAGGAAACTGTTGGTAGTGGAAGGTTCAATCTAGGGCGAGGAGCTGAGCTCTGTCCTGGTGATACCAGGGGCAGGTGGCAGCCCCAAGGAGGGACATGAGACCCGAAGGAAGCGGGCAAGGTGAGAGGGCAGAGAGAGGTCAGTCCTGTCCTGTTGGAGGTGACAGTAGTCTGCAGTAGACAGCAGGTGGGGGACTGGAGAGAGACCACAGAGGCACAGCCAGCAGGATCAGGACCCTGACTGGATCAGGGCCAGGGCCGGGAAGCAGGGAGTGGGGTGCAGGGAGCAGAGAAGAACTAGGGGTTGGAGGTGAAGAGGCAGAAACAGGCTTCCCAGACCCCTTAAAGGCCAGGCTCAGAGGATGGGTTGCAGCCTGGTCTTCAGAGTGAGGCAGGCCAGACCCCTGGGCATCAGAGCCCAGTCAGCACAGAGGGGTGGCAGGGAAGGCCTCTGTGCTGGGGTGGGGGGTTGGAGTCGGTGATCCGCCCCCCCAGGCACCTCTGTCTGAGGTCCTGGGCCTCAGCACAGGCTCCCGCACACACTGCGTGCTCGATGAGTGAATGAATGAATGAATGAATGGAGTGAGGCCCTCCTATTCACAAGCACTAAGCCACCACCATTTCCACAGCACTTTCTCTTACTTCATTTCTTCCCCTGATAGTCCTGGGGAAACGGAGGCTCAGAGGGATGGCGGACAACCCATGGCCCATGGCTAGGACCCTGCCTTGTGTCTGCCCAGCCCGTCTTTGCCCACCCTGTCCCACGTGGCTGTCGCAAATGGGCTGCTTCCTGAGTGGGG
>NW_007750629.1:0-6822 GCF_000696425.1 Galeopterus variegatus | reverse complement strand
GGGGGTCTGTCTCCTCATCTGTGAATTACAGAGGTCGGTTTGGGAAGCAGCCTCTGAGGTGGTGACAGTCTAAGATGGGTCCTCAGGTCAACGCTGTGGGAGGGAAGGGACAGCGGCAGCTTTGAGAAGGAAGCAGTCAGGATGTGATGCCACCATGATGGCCCAAAGGGCTTCTGGAGCTGGGATGACCTGTAGGTGCCCCAGCTTGGCAGAGGAGGGCAGGTGTTTTTTCTTCCTCTTGTGTCTATACTCATTGAATGCACCTGTCCCAAGAAAGGGTGGTGCCCAGATGAGGGAACCTTTGGCAGCTGAGGGGAGGCTGGCAGCCCAGGGCTGTGCTTTCCACTGGCCAGCCTGGGGCTCCTTCAAGCCACAGTTCCAGGTCACTTGTGACGTGTCCGGTGGGTCTGAGGGGTCATGGCTCATTCCCACACCTCCTTGCTGTAAGGTGGGTCCCTTGGTCTGACACGAGGCTCTGTGGGGTCCCAGGCTGGTGGACCAAACCCTTGGAGATGCTGACTGAAGCCCGGGGTCAGAAAGGCAAGCTAAGACCTGGACTGTGTCAATTCCAGTCGAGGCGGATCTCTGATCTTTCTAGAGTTAAACATAGTTGACTGGCTACCAGGTGCTGCATTGTACATTTGGCAGAGGCAGTAGCCAGGTCGGCCTAGGTAAATGGAAGCCCACGCCTGATGCCTTCAGAGCCTTTGTCCCTGACACCCTGGCTACCCCCTTCAACGACGCATCATGGCTGTGACGTCGACTGGCTGGGCATTTTGCCCGCCTGACTGTGCAGTGCCCGTCTGGTGGTGGCAGGAGCTTGCCTGCACTGCAGAGACCGCCACGCTCCACTCCCCCTCCTCGATGTCCAGGCACCGGCCTCTGCCCCCGGTCCCCCTCATCTTCCACTCTTTCTCCTTCTGGGCCCCGGTGAGCTGGCTGAGTGACACACGGCTGCCTCTCAGTCCCTGTGTTTTGACCTTAGGATGCTCTTCTTGTGGCCGGCCAGGTGCATCGCTTAAAGCTCCGCCCGTCAGGAGGGTTTTCTCTCTTTTGAGGTCATCCCTGAGTGAGGCCGTAGCTCAGGAGCAGTCCATCTCCAGGTCATGCTCACCATCAGAGAACCAAAAAGCCTGGGCTTTTCCTCCCCTATCATCTGGCCCCGGGAGCTTCCCTATGTCTGTGAGTGTGAGCTGAGGGAGGGGCACTGGGGCCGTGGTGGTGAGTGACGTGGGGGTCAGGGATACCTGCTCATGCCCTCTGGTCCTCCTGTGTTGGATTCCAGATGACCACTCTCTCGTGATGCATCTTGCTGGCTGCCCCCAACTTTGTGACATGGTGGGTCTGATAGAACAGTCTCCAGTCCCCAGTCCCAGGAGAGGGAGGGGACTGGAGAGAGGATTTGGGTGGTGAATGAGGCTCTGACCCTGGCTCTCAGGACTATGTGTTTGTATCTAGGTGCCAAGTCCTCAAGTCATTCATTCACCTGATAGCACCTGATGCCACTCTATGACAGGGCTGAGCAGGCTCTGGGACACAGAGAAAAGTCCAGCCTAGTCCCTGCCCATGACGAGTGACAGACAGTGAGAGACACAGGGTGATAACACCTTACGAAAAGGGAAATCCAAGGACTGAAGCCTCCTGGGCACATTCAACTCATTGACAACTCGAGTTCCCTCCCAAGGTCAACGACCAAAAGGCTCCCTGGAGGAAGGGGTGGGCCTCCTGAAACCCTGCTGAGCACTCCCTTCTAGAAGGATTACACATTACAACTGCCATTTGCTGGGCTGAAACATTTGTGCCATTTCCTGGTTTCCTCCTCACGACAGCTCTGCCCCACGGGTATATTGTATGCACGTTCCAGCTAAGGAATGTGAAGTTCAGAACTCAAGGTTATCCACTGCCTGGGCTGGGGCTCAAACCCAGGTCCATTTGCCCTGAAGCCCTTAACCTGCCGTGCTTTGGGGGGGCTGCTCACCCTATACCCCTAGCTCTCATCTCCAAGACCTGGGCAGATGCACTTCCCATCTCTTTGGTTTTGGGAGGGGTTGTGTGACTAGATCTGACCAATGAGGGGCAAGCAGAAGCGATACACGTTCATTCCTTGCTGGAGGGCACTTAATTGCCAGCCCAAGATTTCCCAGAGCTCTGTCTTGCTCTCTGCAAGCTTGGGAAAGTGGCTGTTTGGTCAGCAGAGGTCCCCACAGGTCCATGAGGAACATGCTGTGTGAATGAGAAACCAGCCTCTGCTGCTTTGAGCTGCCAAGATTTGGTGTCACTTGTTACACAGCACAACCTACTCTATCCTGACTGGTACATGACCTAACTCAGTTCTGCTAGGCCACGGGCCCTGGTGAGCTCGGGGTGTGAGTCTGAGTGTCTGCTTGCTGAGAAGCAGAGCCTGGAGGCTTGGAGATGAACCAAGGGAAATGCCTGTGCTGGGTGGGCTTTACTCGTCTCATGATTTGATGACAAACTTGGACCGTTCTGCAATTCCTCTATCATTGGCCTTTAGCATCACACACTTGTCCTCCTCCTCGAGCTCCCTCCTTTCTTCTGTTATGTCTTCCTTCCCAACATGTGCAGGGAGTGGCTGCTGGAGACTGCTCCGTGGCCCTGGCCTAAGCCCAGCAGCTCTACTCCAAGATGCTCGAGGCATCGGGTAGGTTGAGCCTCTGGAAGTGCGTGGCAGTTAAGGAGCTCACTCTGAAGAAAGCGCCCTGAGCCCTCAGTGGGCAGTAATGGGCAGTCATGAGCACACCTCCTGTTTGTCCTGGGTAGTGGGGCCTCTGCCTCCCAGGCTGGACCCTCTGGCAGCTGCCATCACCACAAATCCAGTGGCAGGCTCTCCCGTCCATCGACTCTTCCTTACGCAGCACCAACGTTGAGTCGTTTCTGCTCTGGACTCTTTTAGGATGAACTTTAGGAGCTAAGAATGAATGAAGCACTCCATGCCAGGTCATCTCTGAGACCACCCACAGGGGCCTGCAGGATTTGTGTCTGCTTGGTGCAAGTGAGTCTGGCAGTGGTTTTGGATGGGGATCATCTAAAGCAGCCACCTCCGCCCCATAGGGCAACGGCTTGAGCTTGTGGTTGCTGGGACCCTAAGCCCTGTGGCTGTTTACAAGCTCCAGATTCCAAGATGGCAGCTGAGTGTCTGTGACTCTGGCACTAGCTGTCCCTTGCTGGGTGGCTCTCATTGGGGTCTGAAGCTTGGTGTCTTCAGGCCAGGACCCACCAGTGGTGAGAAACTCCAGGCATCCTGACTGGCCCTTACACCCCTGGCCTGACCAGCCACTGGGATGAACTTGGCTGTGCAAAGCCTCCCTGCTCCTCCTGGGGGCCCTGATTCCCGCTGGAGGGAGTGGTCTGGTTCTCCTGGCTCTGAGAAGGTTGTTTTCAGAGCCAAGAAAATCACGAGGCTGGGAAGGTGCCCCAGGAATGTGTCCAGTGTCTGTCCAGTCTTCCCAGACCTCACCCCAGTGAGCGGCCATGCTGGGCGGGCCCCAGGGTAGGGCAGAGGCCAAAGCCTTGTCTGCAGGCCTAAGTGTGGTCTGTCTCCCTGGTTGACCAAGGTCGGTCCCCACACAGCCATGAGTTCCAGGCAGAGCCACCCAGGGCCCCTTCCTGGGCTCTTGAAAGACAAACAAACAGTCCAAGCGGTGGAAACATCTCTAACTCTCCAAGTCCAGACAGACAGGCCAGGACAGAGAGAGACCCCAAACAGGGCCGCCTCAGCAGCGAACAAGCTGCAGGCTGTGTGCAGGGAGCTGACCAGACGCTCCCCGGCTGCCAGGAAGCCGGCAGAGACAGATGGCGTCTGTGCTGAGTGGAGCAGGGCAGGGAGCAGAGGCCTCCTCAGCAGCCCCCGCCCCCACCCCGGCCAGCCCTGCAGAGGCCCCTGGGCCTCCACACCAGCACGGGAGGAGAGCCAGGAGAGGGAGACCTGCCCCGCCCCGTCCGCCCTGTGCCCCAGCCAGGTCCCTGTCCTCTCAGAGTCGGGGTCCTCACTGTGCAGGCAGCAGTGGGTGGTTGACAGCAGATGAATGGCCAGGTCACCCCATACAGGCCTCCCTGGCACGGGGAAGGAGAGGTAGACAGGTTAGAACCTGGCCTCCACATCTGGATCCGGGGAGAACAGCAATAGCTATAATGACAGCTGATATCAGCACTTGTGTGTCCAGCATCCTTCTCAGGTCTTTTCCTGCCTTATCATCTCACTGACTCCTCCACACCAATGATGCCTTAGGCCCAACAAGTATCCCCATTTTAGAGATGTGGAAACTGAGACCCAACCACAGCTCCAGGCAGTGACAGAGAGAAATCAGGTCTCTGGCCCTGGCTCTGCTCCACTGCGATGCCCTTGCCGAATACTTCCAGGCATAGCTATATCCAGGGAGCTTGGTTGTTTCTCAGCACCATGTTTTAAGAGGAAGGAAAAAGAGCTTTATACAAAGTTAGAAGGGAACCTGTTTATTGAGCACCTACTGTATACTGATCAAAGATTCTTCTCCTTCTGTGCCATCACCACCTACAGCATCACCACTAACTTTATTAGCGTCAATGTCATCACCAGCATCACCAGCATCAGCACCAGCATCGCCAGCCTCGGCACCAGCATCACCAGCATCAGCACCAGAAGCAGCATCACCAGCATCACCATCATCACCAGCAGCAGCAGCATCATCATCACCAACATCACCAACATCATCATCATCACCAGCATCACCAGCAGCAGCAGCATCATCATCACCAACATCACCAACATCATCATCATCACCAGCATCACCAGCAGCAGCAGCAACATCACCAACATCACCAACATCATCATCATCACCAGCATCACCAGCATCATCATCACCAACATCATCATCACCAGCAGCAGCATCATCATCACCAACATCACCAACATCATCATCATCACCAGCATCACCAGCATCATCATCACCAACATCATCATCACCAGCAGCAGCATCATCATCATCACCAGCATCACCAGCAACAGCATCATCATCACCAGCATCACCAGCATCACCATCACCAGCATCACCATCATCACCATCATCACCAGCATCACCAGCATCATCATCACCAACATCATCATCACCAGCAGCAGCATCATCATCACCAGCATCACCAGCATCACCATCATCACCATCATCACCAGCATCACCAGCATCACCATCATCACCATCATCACCAGCATCACCAGCATCACCATCACCAGCATCACCAGCGTCATCATCACCAGCATCACCATCATCATCATCACCAGCATCATCATGATCACCAGCATCACCAGCATCATCATCATCACCAGCATCACCAGCATCATCATCACCAACATCACCAGCATCATCATCACCAGCATCACCAGCATCATCATCATCACCAGCATCACCAGCAGCAGCATCATCATCACCAGCATCACCAGCATCATGATCACCAGCATCTCCTGACCAGCATCACCAGCAGCAGCAGCAGCAGCATCACTAGCATCACCAGCAGCATCATCACCAGCATCTCCTGACCAGCCTCGCTCTCATCCCATCTCATGTTTACTGGGGACCTACTGGGTGCAGGGTGTGAATCATGTGCTTTCTGAGCAGGGTCCCATTTCATCTTCTCAGCAATGCTGTTGGGGACTGATTTTGATTTAGTTTTTACAGACAAAACAAAAGAGGCTAGAAGCTCATCACTATGTCTGTCTGACTTTAAAGTGGTGGGAGGAAAGGATGAGAAGTGAAGGGCAGGGGTGAGAAGAATGCAGATTAAGGAGGTAGGTGTCGGCTTGGGAGGGCAGTCCCTTAGTCATGGCCTTGTCGCACAGTGACCAGCAGGTGTGGTGAAGCTGAGCTTTGAATTGGACGAGGACTGAACGCCAAACCCCGGGGATGCTGTGGACCTTGTCATACTCTCTACCAAGCTGTGAGATCCTCAATGGGTTTGAGTTTCTCACCCCTATGTCCAGGGCTCAGCCCAGTGCCTGTGTGCAGAGGACACAGGCCCTGCTGGGATGGAAGGATGGAGGGCTTCATGCCACCAGCCCTTGCAGTGGGAGCTCTTGCCAGGCCTGTGCAGGGGTGTGCAGGGTGCATGCTAGCATGGGCAGGGTGGGGAGCTGTTGGCAGTGGGGGCATGTGCTTTGTCTCTGGCCCTGCCCTCTCCTATCCTCAGACCTTCCCCACCATGGAAGCCATTTCTGACCTTGCCCTGTCCCTCAGGGCTGCCAGCCCCCTCCCAGCCCTGCTGTCTGTCTGCTCCACAGGGCAAAAGCAAGGACCTATGGACTCATTACTATCTCCTCCCTCACAGACAGTGGGAGCAGGAGCCTCCTGAAACATTTCAGACGTGGAGCCAAGAAGATAGTGACAATGACACCAGCAGCTTGCACCCATTCAGGGCCTGGAGTCCCTGGACCCATTAGACCTTCACAGCAGCCTGGGACATGGGCGCAGGTAGGGGCGGAGGCCAGGGTGAGAGGGCTTCCCAAGGTAACACAGCTCATCAAGGGAGCACTGCAAGTTGAACCCAGGGCTTTCCTTTTGCAGTTTTTATTTTGATATCATTTTACATTTACAGAAAACTTACAAGGATGGTGCCAGAAACTCCTGCGTCCCTTCCCCAGAACGACAGTAGTTCACACTGGCCCTGTGCACTACCACTTTCTCTGTATATACGTACACATGCGTATGCTGTTTATCTCTCTCTGCACATGTCTACACACACACACAGATGCATACACAGACACGTGCACACATGCACACACACGCACACATGCATGCATGCACATGCATATATGCATGTGTACACCCATGCACA
>NW_007750628.1:17964-20272 GCF_000696425.1 Galeopterus variegatus | reverse complement strand
GGCAGAGAAAAAGAAATACCACATGTTGTCACTTATTGGTGGGAGCTAAAAATAAATAAATTAATTCAGTCACATACACACAAAAAAAAAAAACCGGGGGGGAGGGAGAAGATATAACAACTACAATTTTTTGAAGTTGTTACAACAAACAAACGGAAAGAACATTCTTGGGTGGGAGGGGAGAGAGGGAGGAGGGAGGGAGGTTTCGGTGATGGGCCGTAATAATCAACTCTATTGTATATAGACAAAATAAAATTTTAAAGGAAAAAAATAAAATAAATAAATAAACATTACTCAAAGAACAAATGTAAAAGTGACTATAATGAAAAAAATATCAAATTTATTAAGAAAATGGCAAAAATTTTTGTTTATAGGAACACAAATAACAAAGTTTTAAAATTTGCAACTGTAATAAAATTGAGTATCAACTAACATGCAAGTAAACTATATACTGTTTTCTATTCATAAGTGTCCCTTACATGCACTTAAAACTCAGTTAATAATGCTATCTTTAGTCTTTCCTTATTCAGCCTTACATTAGACTTATTTGTGTATGTGAATCACATCTTCTGCTAGATCTTAATTTCCTTGTAGAGAAAAATCCTTGAAACCATACCTTTCTCATCTTTATCTCTCACAGCATCTTGAAAAATATCTTGTACATAGAAGTAGTGTTAAGAAAAATACACATGTACTATAATATGCAAATAAAAGGGATTTTTTTCATATTAGGCACTCAATAAATTTTTCTAATAATTACATACTATTTAACAATAAAAAGAGAATAGTCTTATCTTATTCACTTTCTCCTATATATTACAGCCTAGATTTTCAGTATTATTACTTACACTACAAACACTTAATGAAAATGTCAGCCATTGAGCTAGGAATGAATCTAATCAATCCGTAAAGTTAGGAGGCATCATTTTCTAGAAATGTATCAAACCCTTTTAATGGAAGGCAAAAGATTACACTAAGATATGTGCCAAGTTTGGCCCCAATCAGAATGCAGTGTTGTTGTTTTTTTAAAAAAAAAAAAAACTAATCTTAATTCTTTGATATTATAATTTAGCAACCCTTGACTAAGTTTACATTTTCTAACTTAGTTAGGAAACAAATCAAACAATCAGGAAGAAGCCCCTCATTCTTGGATCAAATAGCTTGAAAAAGCAACTTTAAAGATTTCAGATATAAATTAGGATCTCTTCCAACAAGATTCTATATTATGTGAATGTAAAACATAAGGATTCCATTTCACCATTACAGGGGATAGAACTTGCTTAGAGCTATGGATGTTATCTTCTTTGGACATCTGAAATACTGAATGAGTCCTCTAGAACCTGGGTTCATCCTTCAAACAAATGTGGCATGTGCTATTTAAAAACTGACATCTCTGCAGGAGAGAAACCCACAACCAGGGTCATAGGAGAAATCCCCCAGGCAACCCTCCCCTGACTCAAACAGAAAGCAGGAGAGTGACCCATGACAGGGGACCCAAGTGGAAGCCCCAGACAGCACTCCCCCACTGAAACAGAAAGTGGGAGGGCACCACAAACACCACTTCTGTGCAGCAGTCCACCACAGCTATTGCCACAGCAAGGACAGCTCACTGCCACAGTAGCAGCCAGGACAATGCTGTAGGCAGCCCACTACATGCGCAACTGCATTGGCACATGGAGAGTCACCAGCAGAGCCTGCAAAAAGAAGAGAAAGTCTTTCTCCTCAAAGCCCACTCCAAAGTAATAGAAGAAGGAACTGCTCTACCAGATGACTAGACATAAACATAGAGATAGGAATAAATAAGAAAATATGATACCACCAAAGGAATACAGTAATGCTCAAGTACCAAACCCCACAGAGCAAGAAACCCTTGAAATGACTGAAAAGAAATTCCAAGCAGCAATCTTAAGAAAATTCAAAGAGATAAGAGAAGACTCAATTAGAGAACACAATGAAATGATAAAAATATCCAAGATATGAAGGAGGAAATTTACAAAGAGATTAATACCTTAAAAAAGAATGTAGCAAAACTCCTGGAACTGAAGGATTAATTCAATGAAATAAAAAACACAAGAGTTTCAGTGGTATGTTAGAGCAAGCAAAATAAAGAATTTCAGATCTCGAAGATAGTCTTTTTGAAATAATCCAGGCAGACAAAAAAAGGAAAAAAGAATGAAAAAATGAAGAACACCTCAGAGAACTAACAGACAACCTTAAGCACACAATTGTCCAAATTTTGCGTGTTCCAGAAGGGGAGTAGAAAGTAATAGGCATTGAAACCTTATTCAATGAAATAATAATGGGAAAC
>NW_007750628.1:14281-17629 GCF_000696425.1 Galeopterus variegatus | reverse complement strand
AAAAATATCCAAGATATGAAGGAGGAAATTTACAAAGAGATTAATACCTTAAAAAAGAATGTAGCAAAACTCCTGGAACTGAAGGATTAATTCAATGAAATAAAAAACACAATCAAGAGTTTCAGTGGTATGTTAGAGCAAGCAAAATAAAGAATTTCAGATCTCGAAGATAGTCTTTTTGAAATAACCCAGGCAGACAAAAAAAGGAAAAAAGAATGAAAAAATGAAGAACACCTCAGAGAACTAACAGACAACCTTAAGCACACAATTGTCCAAATTTTGCGTGTTCCAGAAGGGGAGTAGAAAGTAATAGGCATTGAAACCTTATTCAATGAAATAATAATGGGAAACTTCCCAGATATAGGGAGAAACAGAGACCTTCAGATCCAGGAAGCTCAAAGATTCCCAGACAGATTCAATCCAGAAAGATCCTCTCTGCAACAGATTATTAGAGTTCAACTGATAAAGTTCAAAGACAAAGAAAGAATTCAAAAAGCAGCAAGAGAAATGTGTCAACTATAAGGGAAACCCCATCAGACTAACAGCAAACATCTCAACTGAAACTCTACAGGTGAGAAGAAAATGGGATGATATATTCAAAATACTAAAAGAAGAAAAATTGACAGCCAAGAATGCTATACCCGGCAAGGCTATCCTTCAAAAATGAGGAAGAAATTGTGCATTTCCCAGACAAACAAAAACTGCAGTATGCCACTACACAACAAGCCCTGTAAGAAATTCTCTAGGTAGCCCTACATCTGAAATCTGAAAAACAATAATCAATATCATGAATACACAAGAAAGAACAAAATCTACTGGCAAAACAGAAATGCCAATTAGGAAGAGAAAGAAACTAAATCTTACCACCTCAAAAAACCAGCAAACATTAAAGATGAATAACAAAAGGGAAAGAAAGGAACAGAAGATATTTAAACATCTAAACAAAAAGTGATAAAATGCCAGGAGTAAGACAGTATCTGTGAATAGCAACCATAAAGTAAGTGGATTAAACTCCCCACTCAAAAGACACAGACTGACTGATTAGATTAAAAGGCTAGACCCAACTATACAATGTCTTCAAAAGACTCACCTCATTTTTAAAGACACAGACAGTCTAAAAGTGAAGGGATGGAAAAAGATATACTGCACAAATAGAAATCAGGAACAAAAAGAGGTAGGTATACTTATATCTGATAAAATAGACTTTAAACCAAAAACCATAAAAAGAGACAAAGAAGGCCACTGTATAATGATAAAGGGATCTATACAGCAAGAAGACATAACAATTATAAATATGTATGCACCCAACACCAGAGGACCTAGACGTATAAAGCAAACACTATTAGACCTAAAGAAAGATACAGACTTCAATATGATAATAGTGGGGAACCTGAACACCACTCTCCCAGCATTGGACAGATCCACTAAGCAGCAAATCAATAGAGAAACACAGAGTTGAACTACACTTTAGATTAATTGGACCTGGCATATATCTACAGAACATGTCATCCAACAACTCTAGAATATGCATTCTTCTCATCAGCACATGGAACATTCTCCAAGATAGACCACATGTTAGGTCACAAAGCTAGTCTCAGCAAATTTTAAAAAATCAAAATCATTTCAAGTATCTTTTCAGGCCATAATTAATTAAAACTATAAATCAATAATGAGCAAAACTATGGAAACTATACAAATACATGGAAATTAAAAAACAGGCTCCTGAATGACCTATGGATCCAAAAAGAAATTAAACAGGGAATCAAAAACTTTCTTGAAACTAACAAAAAGAAAGACACATCATACAAAACTTGTAGGATACTGCAGAAGCAGAACTAAGAGGGAAGTTTATTGCAGTTAATGTTTACATCAAAAGAACAGAAGGACTTCAAATAAACAACCTAACATTACACATCAAAAAACTACAAAAACAAGTACAATCCAATCCTAAAAGTTGAAGATGGAAAGAAAGAAATAAGATCAAAGCAGAACTAAATGGAATAGAGACCCAAAAAATGATCCAAAGATCAATGAAACAAAAGTTGGGTTTTTGAGAAGATAAACCAAATAGACAAACCATTAGTTGGGTTAACAACAAAAGAAGGAGAAGGAGAAGGAGAAAAAGAAGAAGAAAGAAGACTCAAATAACAAAAATCAGAAATGAAAAAGGAGACATCAAAACCCATACCACAGAAATACAAAGAATCATTAGGCACTATTATAAACAAATATAGAGCAACAAATATGAAAACCTGGAGGAAATGGACGAATTTCTCAACACATACAGAATACCAAGACTGAGCCAAGAAGAAATAGAAAATCTGAACCAACCAATAGCAAGCAATGACATTGAAGCAACAATGAGCAGTTTCCCAACAAAGAAAAGCCCAGGACCAGATGGCTTTACTGCTGAATTCTACCAAACCTTTAAAGAGGAATTAATACCAATTCCCTTCAAACTATTACAAAAAATTGAAACAGAGACCAGTCTCCCAAACTCATTCTATGAGGCCAGCATCACCCTGATATCAAAACCAGACAAGCATACAACAACAAAAAAAGAAAACTACAGGCCAATATCTCTGATGAACATAGACACAAAAGATCCTCAACAAAATATTAGCAATCAGAATATAGCAACATATCAAAAAAAAATTATACACAAAGATCAAATGGGATTCATCCCAGGCATGCAAGGATGGTCCAACCTATGCTAGTCAATTGTGATACACCACATCAACAAAATCAAGGACAAAAACTATCTGATTATCTCAATAGATGCAGAAAAATCATTTGACAAAATTCAACATCCCTTCATGATAAAGGCTCTCAGCAAATTAGGTATAGAAGGAAAGTATCTCAAAACAATAAAAGCCATATATGGCAAACCCACTACCAGCATCATCCCAAATAGGGAAAAGCTTTCAGAACAGGAACAAGACAAGGATGCCCACTCCCACCACTCCTATCTAACATAAGATTTGAATTATTAGCCAGAGCAATCGATCAAGAGAAAGAAATAAAGGGCATCCAGATTGGAAATAACAAAGTCAAACTGTCCCTGTTTGCAGATGACATGATCCTATATATAGAAAAACTTAACGACTCTACCAACAAACTCCTAGAGCTGATAAATGATTTCACTAATGTTGCAGGATGCAGAAATCAACATGCAAAAATCGGTAGCATTTTTATGTTCCAACAACAAACCACCAGAAAAAGAAAGAAGGAAGGAAAGCAATCCCACTTACATAGTCACCAAAAGAAATAAAATACCAAGAATTTTATTAACCAAGGGGGTGAAAGATCTCTACATACTATCCAAAGAGACCTACAGATTCAATGATA